>NC_083569.1:98142316-98294816 GCF_027579695.1 Neoarius graeffei
GAGCACCCGGAGGAAACCCACGCGGACACGGGGAGAACATGCAAACTCCACACAGAAAGGCCCTCGAACCCAGACCTTCGTGCTGTGAGGCGACAGCGCTAACCACTACACCACCGTGCTGCCCCAAATATAAATATGTTATGCTAAATTATTATGGCATGCTACAAATTTAAAGAAAAAATCCGAGTCCTCGTCTCCAATTTATGAGTCCAAATGCAGTTAATGCACGAGTCTGAGTCATCAGTGCTCAAGTCCAAGTCAAGTCACAAGTCCTTAAAATTAGGGCATGAATTGGACTCGAGTAAGGGGTAAGACTTCAAGCCTGGGCTGAAGTGCCCTTGAGCAAGGCAACTAACCCCCAACTGCTCCCCAGGCTGCTCTGGGTATGTTGTATGTCGCTCTGGATAACAGCGTCTGCTAAATGCCTGTAATGTAATATAATGTAATATGTTGATTATTTGGCTTATTCTTTTATTATTTAAAAAAGATACAAATTTTGGCGGCACGGTGGTGTAGTGGTTAGCGCTGTTGCCTCACAGCAAGAAGGTCCTGGGTTCGAGCCCCGTGGCCGGCGAGGGCCTTTCTGTGTGGAGTTTGCATGTTCTCCCCGTGTCCACGTGGGTTTCCTCCGGGTGCTCCGGTTTCCCCCACAGTCCAAAGACATGCAGGTTAGGTTAACTGGTGACTCTAAATTGACCGTAGGTGTGAATGTGAGTGTGAATGGTTGTTTGTCTCTACATGTCAGCCCTGTGATGACCTGGCGACTTGTCCAGGGTGTACCCCGCCTTTCGCCCGTAGTCAGCTGGGATAGGCTCCAGTTTGCCTGCGACCCTGTAGAAGGATAAAGCGGCTAGAGATAATGAGATGAGATGAGATCAAATCTTGTCACTTAAGGCAACCTTAATGTAAAGTGTTAAATGTGAAACGTTAAAAAGCCCATCGCTTTTTACAAGCTTCATCTCATCGCCTGTAAATAAATAGCTGAAAGAAAGAAAGGGTTTCCAGTCTCTGCACCTGATCTCTCTGAGCGTGCAAAATCAGCCAGAGACACACAGTAAGCCGCTAGGAACGTGATTTCAGTCCTAACTGTGGAAAAGAGATCAGAAGTCCCCTGATGCTTTCGCTCTGTCTGTATTTTACAGTGTGCAGCCCGAAGGTCCTCAGGCCTCTCAATCAGGCAGTGATGAGCTGGCATGTGACCTCGAGCTTCTCCATTTAATTCCAGGATCCTGCTCCCGTGTGAATCATCCAAGACATCTGCCTGAATCCCGCCTTCTCCGCATGAGACGTGTCATTTCTTGTCATAGCAATGTTTCACACATGGCAAAAATTTCTGACTCGCCAGAAAATAATCGGAGCATTTCAGGCTCGTCACAGTGTCAGAGCTGCCACATTTCGAGACTTTTCATGATTGTGAAGTGAATGGGGTTGGTGGTGGTGATGGTGTGTGTGTGAGCTCTAGTTGTAAAGTGTTAAAAAATGAACATTATACATGCACACACATACACCATAACATTATGACCACTGACAGGTGAAGTAGTGAATAACACTGATTCTCTCATTACAGTGGCACCTGTCAAGAGGTGGGATGTATTATACAGCAAGAGAACAGTCAGTTCTTGAAGTTGATGTGTTGGAAGCAGGAAAAATGGATCTGAGCGACTTTGACAAGGGCCAAATTGTGATGGCGAGATGACTGGGTCTGAGCATCTCCATAATGGCACATCTTGTGGGGTGTTCCTGGTATGCTGTGGTCAGTACCTACAAAAAGTAGTCCAAGGATCCAAAGGACAACCGGTGAACCGGTGACAGGGTCATGGAGGTCAAAGGCTCATTGATTCGCATGGGGCATGAAGGCTAGCTCATATGGTCCAATCCTGCAGAAGAGCTACTGAAGCACAAACTGTTCAGGAAAAACTTAATGCTGACACCTTTCTGTTTTAGCCAGCATTAACTTTTTCAGCACTTTGTGCTACAGTAGGTAGGACAAAGCATTGAATATACTGTAATATTATACATACAGGACACTTTGTCCATGGAATAAAAACTTGTTCTATTCCCTTCTAGCGGGTTTGATAGCATGCGATATTGTTAGCGTATCACTTATCCTACATGCATTACATCACGCTACCCAATGGAGAATGAGCGTTGAATATGGTTTACGATATTGCACGGTTGTCAAGACAACATGACGTCACATGTCGGAGACGTAAGACTTCCGCACTAATGAGCGACTGGGACAATTTGTAAGCAAATGGCTTGCAGGTGTGCTTCATTAAATACGGAAGATTTTGAGAGAATTTTGAAAGAGAAAGACGCATCGAGCACCTTGACAGGAATGTGTATGTATAATAATAATAATAATGGGCTGCACGGTGGTGTAGTGGTTAGCGCTGTTGCCTCATAGCGAGAAGGTCCGGGTTCGAGCCCCGTGGCCGGTAAGGGCCTTTCTGTGTGGAGTTTACATGTTCTCCCCGTGTCCGCGTGGGTTTCCTCCGGGTGCTCCGGTTTCCCCCACAGTCCAAAGACATGCAGGTTAGGTTAACTGGTGACTCTAAATTGACCGTAGGTGTGAATGGTTGTCTGTGTCTATGTGTCAGCCCTGTGATGACCTGGCGACTTGTCCAGGGTGTACCCCGCCTTTCGCCCGTAGTCAGCTGGGATAGGCTCCAGCTTGCCTGCAACCCCTGTAGAATAATAATAATAATATTGGCTGGCTTTTTTTGTAGTATATCAGATATATTCCATTCAACTACTTGTCTTCGACTCATTCAGTATCATGCTAGCTGAATGGAATATATCTGATATACCACGAAAAAAAAAGCCAGCCAATATTTATAATATTTTCAAGCTTTTGTTACATTCATGAGTATTTATATCAATGTGATTTTTATTCTGACACTCATTTTACATTTTATAAATAACGTAAAGCAAAGAGCTGGTTTGGCTTCTCCAACTCACAGCACATTTTTCTGAAGACCGTCCATTGCTAATGACTTTTTTTTCTTATTCATTCATCGAGGCATAAATTCACAATACAAGGAACAACAGCAGCAACAACAAAAAAAATTACAGCACAGTGAAATTCTTTCTCTGCATTTAATTCACTGGAAGCAGAGAGAACATGAAGAACAAATGAACACAAACACACCAGTGAACAGCTGCTCTACAGCACCTGGGGAGCATTTGGGGGTTAGGTGCCTTGCTCAAGGGCACTTCAGCCATGGATGTAGAGAAAGGGCTGTTCATTCACTCCCCCACCCACACATTTGTCCTGATGGTCTCAGGGAATTGACCCAGTCGCCTTTTGGTCCCAGACCTGCTTCTCAAACCTTTAGCCCATGGCTTCTCAAACGTACATGATCAGACCAGGTCAAGTTGATGTAATTTAAAAAAAAAAAAAAAGTCAGGCAAAGAAGATCAAAGTGAAATAACCATCCATTATCTCTAGCTGCTTTATCCTGTCCTACAGGGTCGCAAGCAAGCTGGAGCCTATCCCAGCTGACTACGGGCGAAAGGCGGGGTACACCCTGGACAAGTTGCCAGGTCATCACAGGACTGACACATAGACACAGACAACCATTCACACTCACATTCACACCTACAGTCAATTTAGAGTCACCAGTTAACCTAACCTGCATGTCTTTGGACTGTGGGGGAAACCGGAGCACCCAGAGGAAACCTATGCGGACACGGGGAGAACATGCAAACTCCACACAGAAAAGCCCTCGCCGGCCACGGGGCTCGAACCCGGACCTTCTTGCTGTGAGGCGACAGCGCTAACCACTACACCACCGTGAAATAACCAAATGAGTTTAAAAAAAAGAGAAGAAAAGAGTTTGGTCCAAACGAGATAAAAACAAAAAGACTGATGGAGGCAAACAACACAAGACTGAAGAGGTGATTAGTTGTACACAAGGAGCAGGTGAGTGTGATCAACAAACTTTCAAGAAAGGAGGGGAGGGGTGTGTTTGTCAGCAGGGGATTCTGGGAAATGGTGTTCCTGGAGGAAATGATAACTACAACAGTAGCAAAACATTTCATAGCACTAAGTATCCTGTACATAACAGGTTATGAGCTTAAATCCCAAGATTACACTGGTAAACTAGTCAATAGATAATATCTTACTAATATTTTGTTCAGTCCAGCGTAGGGAAAAACATTTTGCATCTCAAAAAAGCTATTCTTTGGAATGTGTCTCTTGTTACTTATTGCTTTATGGATTTATTTAATATGATGAAATTCTCAGCTAAATTGCTTGCAGTGATGTTGTGCAGTTGTGTCAACACTTTCCAGAGAGTAAGGAGGCTGAAAAGCAGTTTTTTTTTAACCCCCGGTTATGAAGAAACTTCTCTTTGTTGAACCAATGAAGGGATTTAACAGGAAGGATTCATCTCTCCAGGCTATTTTCAATCTTTTTTTTTTTAGCTCGCATCAAATTACTGAAAATCCTCATAAAATGACTCAAGAGCCATAATTAGTTTCAGTGTTTGCTAATTTGCTATAGTTCATTTTGAAACAGGAAGTCAGAGTGGTGGCATGGTGACAGGCTTGTAGTACTCGAGTCCAGGACTCGGACTTGAGTCCGACTCGTGCCCTAATTTTAAGGACTTGTGACTTGACTTGGACTTGAGCGCTGATGACTCGGACTTGGACTTGGACTTCTGCATTTCGAACTCGTCAGTTGGAGACGAGGACTCTGATTTTTTGTTTATTTTTTGTAACATGTCATAATAAGTGGGTGGCACGGCGGTGTAGTGGTTAGCGCTGTCACCTCACAGCAAGAAGGTCCGGGTTCGAGCCCCGTGGCCGGCGAGGGCCTTTCTGTGCGGAGTTTGCATGTTCTCCCCGTGTCCGCGTGGGTTTCCTCCGGGTGCTCCGGTTTCCCCCACAGTCCAAAGACATGCAGGTTAGGTTAACTGGTGACTCTAAATTGACCGTAGGTGTGAATGTGAGTGTGAATGGTTGTCTGTGTCTATGTGTCAGCCCTGTGATGACCTGGCAACTTGTCCAGGGTGTACCCCGCCTTTCGCCCGTAGTCAGCTGGGATAGGCTCCAGCTTGCCTGCGACCCTGTAGAACAGGATAAAGCGGCTAGAGATAATGAGATGAGATGAGATGCCATAATAATTTGGCATAAGATATTTATACCTACATTCATTTTTATACTAATTTTGTACAAGAGAATGCACATTCACCTGTTCAGGAACAAACTAATGTTAATGGCGCTAAAATGCCTGGAGAGAAGCCCCTAGGATTGTCCGCTTTTCTTATACAGACTTCTCGTGCAGTGGGAAAACATGCACTGCTACTGTATGTGTTCCATATGTAGAAGAACTATCGAGGAGACGACGGGGACAACCTCGAACTTCAATCGTCATTTGGTAAGACTCCACCCAGAGAAGGAAGTGACATGCTATGTTCATTGCTCTGTTGATAGTGGGCGGGGCTTGCTTGCTGAGCAATGAACTAGCTAGTGTTAACCCTCTCTCATGTTATTTGCCCTGTTGATAGTGGGTGGGGCTTGAGTCGGACTCGACTCAGATCAACAGTGGACTCGACTCGGACTTGACTCGAAATTTTCTTTAATGACTTGGACTTGAACACTGGGGATTCGAGACTGGACTCGGACTCGATGTTTAGTGACTTGACTACAGCACTGCATGGTGAAGCCTTTGACTGAGAAGCATTTGAGTTGAATTTGAACAAACAAATTGACAGTCGCTTAATGAACTAGCTAATTAGCTAACAGCACTGGGAAGGATTTCTCGCCACTGCTTTCGCAAAGCCTGTCAGCTTCGTAAGGTGGATGATATCCTACATGTCGGGAATAAACCGTGAATACACCTCAACCATTTTTTCTTTTTCTTGTGTGGTGGAAGAGACACGGTACAAAACGCACCCATGTTTTCTGCTAAGACACGCCCCTGGGGGCGGGATATACAGTCTGTTCTGGGATAGACAGCATTTAACTGAATGAACAGAACGAGTCATCAATTAAAAAATTTAAGATATCTCCAGAGCAAATTAAAGTATTTTTGTTCGAGATATCCTGTCACCTTGGTGTCTATAATGCTAATAGAGCGATACAAAAACCTCTGTTTGCTAATTTGTGCCAATCACAGTAAATAAATCTTTGTCGTGATGTAAGTCTTAAAAACAGATAGTATTCTTGACATGAGTAAACAGAACAAATTCATCAGATATTTTTAACACACACACACACACACACACACACACACACACACACACACGTTACAGAAAAAGGTCATTTTCACAAAGTAAGCTCAATAATCTTGAGCCGAGATTCCCGCGCTGCTCCAGAGCCACTGCTGGGACCATGAGCGAGCTCCTTCACCTTCAGCTGCTGGCTGTGGCTCTGGACTGTGTCCTGCTTCACATGGAGATTGGTTTGGATCGAGTGTGTGCACTAAAGCAACAGATTACACAACGTACCCAGAGCATAGAAAAAAATCACATTCACATCATTCTCCATTAAAACAGCTATAAATATCTCATGTCATCTCTCTCTCTCTCTCTCTCTCTCTCTTTTGCCTAACTCTCTCTATTTGTCTTTCCATCAATTTGTCTTCTACACTCTGTCTCTATCTACACGCTATCTGTCCCTACCTCTCTCTCTCTCTCTCTCTCTCTCTCGCCAAAAAGTGAGAAAACAGATCCCACTCATGTCCTGTGTGGTTTCATATTGTAATCTCACAGCGTCTCTCTCTCTCTCTCTCTCTTTTGTCCAACTCTCTCTATCTGTCTTTCCATCAATTTGTCTTCTACACTCTGTCTCTATCTACATGCTATCTGTCCCTACCTCTCTCTCTCTCTCTCTCTCTCTCTCTCTCTCTCTCTCTTTTGCCAAAAAGTGAGTAAATAGATCCCACTAATGTCCTGTACAGTTTCATATTGTAATCTCACAGCGTCTCTCTCACTCTCTCTCTTTTGTTTGACTCTCTCTATCTGTCTTTCCAATAATTTGTCTTCTGCACTTTGTCTCTATCTACACGCTACCTGTCTCTCTCTCTCTCTCTCTCTCTCTCTCTCTCTCTCTCTCTTTTGCCAAAAAGTGAGTAAATAGATCCCACTAATGTCCTGTACTGTTTCATATTTTAATCTCAAAGCATCTCTCTCTCTCTCTCTCTCTCTCTCTCTTTTGTTTGACTCTCTCTATCTGTCTTTCCATTAATTTGTCTTCTGCACTTTGTCTTTATTTACACGCTAGCTGTTCCTACCTCCCTTACCCTCTCTCTCTCTCTCTCTCTCTCTCTCTCTCGCCAAAAAGTGAGAAAACAGATCCCACTCATGTCCTGTGTGGTTTCATATTGTAATCTCACAGCATCTCTCTCTCTCTCTCTCTCTCTCTCTTTTGTCCAACTCTCTCTATCTGTCTTTCCATCAATTTGTCTTCTACACTCTGTCTCTATCTACATGCTATCTGTCCCTACCTCTCTCTCTCTCTCTCTCTCTCTCTCTTTTGCCAAAAAGTGAGTAAATAGATCCCATTAATGTCCTGTACAGTTTCATATTGTAATCTCACAGCGTCTCTCTCACTCTCTCTCTCTTTTGTTTGACTGTCTCTATCTGTCTTTCCAATAATTTGTCTTCTGCACTTTGTCTCTATCTACACGCTACCTGTCTCTCTCTCTCTCTCTCTCTCTCTTTTGCCAAAAAGTGAGTAAATAGATCCCACTAATGTCCTGTACTGTTTCATATTTTAATCTCACAGCATATCTCTCTCTCTCTCTCTCTCTCTCTCTCTCTCTCTCTCTTTTGTTTGACTCTCTCTATCTGTCTTTCCATTAATTTGTCTTCTGCACTTTGTCTTTATTTACACGCTAGCTGTTCCTACCTCCCTTACCCTCTCTCTCTCTCTCTCTCTCTCTCTCTCTCGCCAAAAAGTGAGAAAACAGATCCCACTCATGTCCTGTGTGGTTTCATATTGTAATCTCACAGCGTCTCTCTCTCTCTCTCTCTCTCTCTCTTTTGTCCAACTCTCTCTATCTGTCTTTCCATCAATTTGTCTTCTACACTCTGTCTCTATCTACATGCTATCTGTCCCTACCTCTCTCTCTCTCTCTCTCTCTCTTTTGCCAAAAAGTGAGTAAATAGATCCCACTAATGTCCTGTACAGTTTCATATTGTAATCTCACAGCATCTCTCTCTCTCTCTCTCTCTCTCTCTCTCTCTTTTGTTTGACTGTCTCTATCTGTCTTTCCATCAATTTGTCTTCTACACTCTGTCTCTATCTACATGCTATCTGTCCCTACCTCTCTCTCTCTCTCTCTCTTTTGCCAAAAAGTGAGTAAATAGATCCCACTAATGTCCTGTACTGTTTCATATTTTAATCTCACAGCATATCTCTCTCTCTCTCTCTCTCTCTCTCTCTCGCCAAAAAGTGAGAAAACAGATCCCACTCATGTCCTGTGTGGTTTCATATTGTAATCTCACAGCGTCTCTCTCTCTCTCTCGCTCTCTTTTGTTTGACTCTCTCTATCTGTCTTTCCATCAATTTGTCTTCTACACTCTGTCTCTATCTACACGCTATCTGTCCCTACCTTTCTCTCTCTCTCTTTTGTTTGACTCTCTCTATCTGTCTTTCCATTAATTTGTCTTCTGCACTTTGTCTTTATTTACACGCTAGCTGTTCCTACCTCCCTTACTCTCTCTCTCTCTCTCTCTCTCTCTCTCTCTATCTCTTGCCAAAAAGTGAGTAAATAGATCCCACTAATGTCCTGTGCAGTTTCATATTGTAATCTCACAGCTTCTCTCTCTCTCTCGCTCTCTCTCTCTCGCCAAAAAGTGAGCAAACAGATCCCACTCATGTCCTGTGTGGTTTCATATTGTAATCTCACAGCGTCTCTCTCTCTTGCTCTCTCTCTCTCGCTGTCTCTCTCACACACACATGCATACAGAAGCCCATCAAAGTTAATCTTTTCTCTAACAATGTATCACAATGTAATAATAATGTATCATAAGCTGTCCATGTTGAAAAGCACTTCCTCTAATGATCCACCTTTAGTGCAGCTGGGGCCGAGGTTTAGTCATTTCAATCAAGCTTTATTTAAGCAGAGAGTCAGACTGGGAGCAGCGCCTGCTCCTCAAACATGATTAAATGCGCCGGATACTTGGACCAAGTCATCGCTGGAGCTTAGTCAAGACACCTGGCCAAAAGTACCAGAGGGCCGGTGGATGTTTAATGATCCCGGAGCTTTGAAGAGCTCATCCAGAGAGAGAGAGAGAGAGAGACTGGGAGAGACAGAGACTGAGACAGACACTTGGAATTAAAAGACCTTCATTTGAAAACGTCAGAGCAGTGATGGCGATTAATGTGAATGGGGAATATACAAGGGATAAGGCACACACACTTTTGGAAAAGGAAAAAAAAAGAACCATGGAAGACTGCATACAAAAAGTAGCCGACTGAAGAATGAAATCATGGAAAAAGAAATGAAAGGAACATTTGTCAGATTACGCATAAAATCGTATTGTCATCCAAGGTGCCAATATTTTCCAACCATAACCCGTGTCTATACTGAATATTCTAACAGTAAAATCCAACAAACAAACAAACACATTATTATTATTATTATTATTATTGATGTTAGGGCGGCACGGTGGCGTAGTGGTTAGTGCTGTCGCCTCACAGCAAGAAGGTCCTGGGTTCGAGCCCCGGGGCCGGCGAGGGCCTTTCTGTGTGGAGTTTGCATGTTGTCCGCGTGGGTTTCCTCCGGGTGCTCCGGTTTCCCCCACAGTCCAAAGACATGCAGGTTAGGTTAACTGGTGACTCTAAATTGATCGTAGGTGTGAGTGTGAATGGTTGTCTGTGTCCATGTGTCAGCCCTGTGATGACCTGGTGACTTGTCCAGGGTGTACCCTGCCTTTCGCCCGTAGTCAGGTGGGATAGGCTCCAGCTTGCCTGCGACCCTGTAGAAGGATAAAGTGGCTAGAGATGAGATTATTGATGTTGTTGCCCAAGAAGATGATTAACGCAACAATAGAATTACAAATATTCCCAAATTTCCTATCTATCTATTTACTTGTGTCCCTTACATTCTACAAAAATGAGTAGAATGAATTCCTTTATTAGATAGATAGATAGATAGATAGAGCTAATTAAAATGGATTAGATAGATTGCACAGCTCAGAGAGATGGCAGTGGATCACGTAGTGGATTAATGAGTATACACTGAATGACCATCTGTGAATCATTAGCCCAGTCTACCAACACACTGATATTGCAATCATCTAAGTCTGCATTCATGCAAGAGGAGTTTCTCCATCTACAGTGCTGATTGCTACACTGTCTGGATCAGCCCAGTGTTCCCAACTTTGAGACTTTGTTTTGAGTCAAGTCAAGTTTATTTGTTTTGCGCTTTTAGCAATAGTCATTGTCATAAAGCAGCTGGACAGAAAAATATACATTTTGAACATATGAATTTATCCCTAATGATAAGCCTGAGGTGACAAGGTGGTGAGGAGAAACTCCCTCAGATGACATGAGAAAGAAACCTTGAGAGGAACCAAAAGGGAACCCATCCTTATTTGAGTGATAACAACGTAATTATAAATAACTCGCTTCTATAACTGTGCCCAGTATAGTCAAAAAGTAAAATTTTGTAACCAGGAAATTCAATATAGTTTTAGCATGAAGTCTATTTTGTTGATGCTATCAACTGTTCATTGATGGAGCCTTGAGTCAGAACTGTTCATGATATCTGCTGTCCTAAAGTTATCTTGGCAACTGTAGTTCTAAGCCATTGGAGCAACTCTTTGTATTAATTGTCCAAAGCCATCTTCTAATTGTATCTTTAGGCTGTATGTATGGGGCCATCTTTGGCAGGAGGAAAGTGATGAGAAGCTCAGCCAAAAGTAGGTCCTCAGGATGGATCAGGTCCGGAGAGCAGGAGAGGTCAGCATCACTGATATCTCAGGAGCATCATTTGTAGCTTGGCAGAGAGAGAGAGAGAGAGAGAGAGAGAGAGAGAGAGGTTGTTAGGTATGGCCCTTGTCATGTAATGGTTAAGGGCAGTGTACACTGTGTGCTGAGTGCAAGCAAGGACTCCTGAAAGACTAGCTATGACAGCATAACTAAAAAGAAAAACCAGAAGGTAACACAGACATGAGGGCACATGTTAGAATGTGTTACTGACTGTCTTGAACTTGAGACCCCTCGTCCAGCTCGCATCACAGCTGCTGCTATGAGTTGAGAGAACACTCACCATCAGTGTGCTATGCCTGATTGTGTTGTGATTGTTCCCAGTGACCAATCACAGATTACTCTGTATCCCAATGACCAACTGATGACCACTGTACCCCAATGACCAATCACTAACTACCACTGTATCCCAATGACCAATCACAGATTACCACTTATCCAATGACCAATCACTGATTACCACTGTACCCCAATGACCAAACACTAATTACCACTGTATCCAATGACCAGTCACTGATGACCACTGTATCCCAATAACCAATCACAGATTACCACTGTATCCCAATGGCCAATCATGGATTACCACTGTATCCCAATAACCAGTCATCGATGACCACTGTCACCTCACAGCAAGAAGGTTCTGGTTTCAAATTTCATGGCCAACTGGGACCTTTCTGTGTGGAGTTTATATGTTTCCCTTGTGCCTGCATGGGTTTCTTCTGGGTGCTCCAGTTACCTCAGACAGTCTGTAGACAAAAGCGTAACTCCAGATTAGTGTAAAATGTGTTAGTAAATAATTCCACAGGGCAGCACAGTGATGTAATGGTTAGCACTGTTGCCTCACAGCAAGAAGGTTCTGGGATCAAGCTCAGCAGCTGAGGGGGGCCTTTCTGTGTAGAGTTTGCATGTTATCCCCATGGATTTCTGTTGGGTGCTCCGGTTTCCCCCACAGTCCAAAGGCATGCAGGTTAGGCTAATTGGTGACTCTAAATTGACCATAAGTATGAATGGTTGCTTGTCTCTATGTGTCAGCCCTGTGATGATTTGGCAACTTGTCCAGGGTGTACCCTGCCTCTCAGCCATAGTCTGCTGGGATAGGATCCAGCTTGCCCACGACCCTACACAGGATAAGCGGCTATGGATAATGGATGGAAATAATCCCACTTTTTTTTCAAAAACAAATTAAAAATAAGTGCTGGATTAAAAACCCAAGTATACAAATTTCATTGTCTGGTGGTCAAGTGTTTATGAGATACGCTGCCTTGCACTTACGATTGGGTTTCCTGTGGTGGTACACGTGCATCATTTGTACGGATGTTGTATGGTCACAAAAGCCATCAAAAATCAGGTCGATGCATTACTATATTCTCTTAAGTATACTGAGTGCATCGGGGTGGGGTGGGGGGTGTAAGGTGTCAGTGCCACAATATATTTTCAAACAGCCCTGTAAGTACTTGTCAACTACTTGTATTTCTAGTTTTCCCTTTTATTCCGCCACCCTTTATGGTGTGTGTATATATATAAAGAGTACTTGCTACAATCAACTGATTGAACATGTGGAACAATTTTGCACAAACAATGACAAATCCAAAACTACAAGTCCCATAGAAAGCCTCTTGGTCGATCAGCCATTTTCTAAACATATCTGAGATGAATGCAGAGAATAGAAATAAGAACAGGCTTTTCTTCCTTCTGACATCCACCAAGATCTACCAGGCGTTAGGTGCATTAAGGCAGCTTTCACACTGGCTGGGTTTTTTTTTTTCTTCTTATCACCAGCACAAGGATTACATGACACATACAGGAAGGCAAGGGGAATGCTGATGCTTTTAAAAGAAATATTTTTTTTTGTGACATTTTGTATGCTTTTCCAAAAAGTTCAAAAGCTTGACAAGCACTTTTCAAATTCTGCAGCAATTTCTGGACCTTGCAGGGCCAGTAAGAAAAACAAGCATGGAGATGATGTGGCAAGTAAAATATTAGTCTTGTTAGTGAGTAAATATGCAAACTTTTAAGATATCCTGATATAGTGGCATGCAAAAGTTTGGGCACCCTTACTGAAAATGTCTGTTACTGTGAATAGTTCAGTGAGCAGAAGATGAACTGATCACCAAAAGGCATAAAGGTAAAGACGAGACATTTCTTTTCAGAGTTTTCTGCAAGATTTGTGTATTATTTTTGTTTTGTACAATTGGAGAGTGAAAAAAGAAAAGGAACACCATGCGAAAGTTTGGGCATCCCAATACATTTGAGTTCTCAGGTAACTTTTACCAAGGTTCCAGACCTTAATTAGCTTATTGAGCTGTGGCTTGTTCAAATTCTTCATTCGAAAAGGTCAGATGATGCAGATTTCAAAGCTGTATAAATTCTCTGACTCCTCAAACTTGTTTCTAAAATCAACAGCCATGGGCTCCTCTAAGCAACTCCCTCGCATTCTGAATAATAAAATAATTGATGCTCACAAAGCAGGAGAAGGCTACAAGAACATAGCAAAGTGTTTTCAGGTAGCTGTTTCCTCAGATCATAATGTTATTAAGAAATGGCAGTTAACAGAAACAGTGGAGATCAAGGTGGGATCTGGAAGATGAAGAAAACTTTCTGAAAGAACTGCTCGTTGGATTGCTAGAAAGGCAAATAAAAACCCCTGTTTGACTGCAAAAGACCTTCAGAAAGGTTTAGCAGACCCTGGAGTGGTGGTGCACTGTTCTACTATGCAGCAACACCTGAACAAATATGACCTTCATGAGAGAGTCATCAGAAGAAAACCGTTCCTGCGTCCTAGCCACAAAATTCAGCGTCTGAAGTTTGCAAATGAACATCTAAATAAGCCTGATGCATTTTGGAAACAAGTCCTGTGGACTGATGAAATCAAAATAGAACTTTTTGGCCACAATGTGCAAAGGTATGTTTGGAGAAAAAATGGTGCCAAACTCCAGGAAAAGAACACCTCTCCAACTCTGAAGCATGGGTGTGGATCGATCATGCTTTGGGGTTGTGTTGCAGCCAGTGGCACAGGGCACGTTTCATTGGTCGAGGGACGCATGGATTCGAATAAATACCAGCAAATTCTGGAAGCAAACATCACACCATCTGTAAAAAAGTTGAAGTTAAAAAGAGGATGGGTCCTACAATAAGATGATGATCCAAAACACACCTCAAAATCTACAATGGAATACCTCAAGAGGCACAAGCTGAAGGTTTTGCCATGGCCCTCACAGTCCCCTGACCTAAACATCATTGAAAATCTGTGGATAGATCTTAAAAGAGCACTGCATTCAAGACAGCCCAAGAAACTTGCAGAACTGGAAGCCTTTTGCAAGGACGAATGTGTGAAAATCCTCCAGGTAAGAACTGAAAGATTGTTAGCTGGCTACAAAAAGTGTTTACAAGCTGTGATACTTGCCAAAGGGGGTGTTACTAGGTACTAACCATGCAGGGTGCCCAAACTTTTGCTTCGGGCCCTTTTCCTTTTTTGTCATTTTGAAAATATAAAAGATGAAAATAAAAAAATTGTTTTTGCTTAAAATATAAATGGAATGAGTCATCTTAAGCTTTATACCTTTTGGAGAACACTTCATCTTCAACTTGCTTAACTGTTCACAGTAACAGCAATTTTGATCAGGGGTGCCCAAACTTTTGCATACCACTGTATATATGTATATATGCCAATATTCCAATATTGAAATAGAACGAATAATGACATGGCTATTGTTGTGACCTTCATGAATACTAATACGTGTAATGTCCTACTTTAACTGTCACTGTATACAGTCATATCACACATGTAGCTGTAGGGTCATTCTCAAAAATATGGTGATGTTCTAAGTGACATATGTTCAAATTTTGAATCATGTTTTCATATTTTATTTAGAAAGTACAACTACAACTGTTTGGAAATTCTTTTTGAGCAAATAATGGATATTCTTGATCTTTAACAGTGAGGTGGTGCCATTACTTTAAGTCACAGTAGTTCTTCATTCAGATTATTAAGCTGTTACTGTTTCATCAGTGACCGTAACACCAATTACAAGCTTATATAAAAAATATATTTTCAAAGATGGCCTCAACAGTATCTTAAAGCCACACCAGCATCAATAATTATTCTATTAAAATTTTCTTTTGGTAAAAACTATTTTACAGGAAGATTGAATACTGTAACTCCAATCACACACTGAAGTTATTCACAAGAAAAATAAAATTTAAGTAAATTATGAACTTATAGAGAGTGCAAGGAAATTGTCATGGTGCTAGTTGACATGACAACTCATTGTTCTGAACTTTGACCCTGGAAGTACTCAAAAGCAGTAGAGCAGAACACACATGCAGTATCAAAAAAAAGAAGAAGAAAGAAAGAATGGAAACAGAAAAACAAAGCTTAGAAACAATATAAAATGCACAATAAGGCTTTGCAATGAGAAAACAAGACAGTGTGGTATAAATAGACGAATTAATTAAGGGCAAAATTCAGAACAAAGCAGTGATATGACAGGGGAGGTGACAAGATAAAAAAAAGCACATGGAGGACAAAAACAAAATAAATTTGTGACAGCTGCTTACTTTCTACTTTGTACTGACTCCAAAACTATAGCCAAGACAAACCATCTCATCATCACCAGTTAAAACCATCTTACATCTTTATTACTGGTGATAATAAGCCTGGGTGGTGCAGTGATGAGCACTGTCACCTGTCGCCTCCCGTAACAAGAAGGTTCCACGTTCGAACCTTGCTGCCAAATGGGGCCTTTGTGTGTGGAGTTTGCCTGTTCTCCCTGTGCCTGTGTGGATTTCCTCTGGGCGCTCTGGTTTCCTCTCACAGTCCAAAGACATTTGAATTAGGTCAACTGGCGACTCTGAATTGCCCGTGAGTGTGAATGGTTGTTTGTCTCTGTGTTAACCCTGCGATAGATTGGTGATCTGCCCAGGGGGAATACTGCCTCTCACCAGAAGTCAGCTGAGATTGACTCCAGCTTCCCCATGACCCTGATGGATAAGCCATATAGAAAATGGATGGATAAAAAGTCCTCTGGTCAACGATTGAAAGAAAGAAAGAAAGAAAGAAAGAAAGAAAGAAAGAAAGAAAGAAAGAAAGAAAGAAAGAAAGAAAGTTAAAACTAGAAAATAAAGGCTCCAGATCTACCATGACCTTGACCATGATAAAGGAGAATAAAATTAAATAAAAGAAAGGACAAGACAGAACTGAAGGATATGACAAGACAATAGTGGACAGGACAAGACAGGGCAGGAGAGGAAGAGACAGAACAGGAAAGGACTGGGCAGGGCAGAAGAGGACAAGACATGGAAGGACAAAGCAGGAGAGGACAAGGAAGGGCAAAGCAGCACAGGAGAGGACAAGACAAGGAAGGACAAAACAGCACAGGAGAGGACAAGATGAGGAAGGATAGGAGAGAACAAGACAAGGAAGGACAAAACAGCACAGGAGAGGACAAGATGAGGAAGGACAAAACAGCACAGGAGAGGACAAGATGGGGAAGGATAAAACAGGAGAGGACAAGACAAGGAAGGACAAAACAGTGCAGGAGAGAACAAGATGAGAAAGGACAAAACAGGTCAAGAGAGGACAAAACAGGACAGGAAGGACAAAACAGGACAAGACAAGGAAGGACAAAACAGCACAGGGCAAGACAAAGAAGGACAAAACAGGGCAGGAGAGGACAAGACAGGGAAGAACAAAACAGCAAAGGACAAGACAAGAAAGGACAAAACAGCACAAGAGAGAACAAAACAAGGAAGGACAAAACAGGACAGGAAGGACAAAACAGGACAGGACAAGGAAGGACAAAACAGGACAAGACAAGGAAGGACAAAACAGCACAGGACAAGACAAGGAAGGACAAAACAGCATAGGACAGGACAAGGAAGGACAAAACAGCATAGGACAGGACAAGGAAGGACAAAACAGGACAAGATGAAGAAGGACAAAACAGCACAGGAGAGGACAAGATGGAACAGGAGGATAAGACAAGTTAATATAAGGCAGGACAAAAGTGGACAAGACTAGACAGGAGAACAAAAGATGTAGCAGGAGAGGACAAGAGAAGACAAGAGATGACAGGACAGAACAAGAGAGGACCAGACAAGCCAGAGCAGGAGAAGACAGGACAGGTGAAGACAGGACAATGCAGGACAGAGGATGACAAGCCAGGACAGGACATGAGAAGACAAGAGAAGAGAGGACAAAAGAGGATAGGACAAGTCAGGACAAGATAAGAGAGGACTGTGACCCTGTACATGATAAAGCAGTTACTAAATTCATTAAAAGAAAATAAGACCGACTATAAAAACACCTAAAGATCTTTTCACGTGCTAAATGACATTTTTGATGTGAAAAAGCAAGAATGTGATGGTGTGTGTGTGTATATATATATATAAATTGAATATCAGACACTTTAGCTTTGTTGTCTTGTGTGTCTAAAATCAGGTATGAAGGACTAAAGGCAACACAGGATTGAGGAATGAATCGAATCAGGCAGAAACAGCAGCATCTCTTCCAATAAACGTGACGAGTGACAGCACACGCTATCGACGGCTTCCTGTCTCTGGCAGTCAAAGTGAAAATCAGCGACTGCTCTATTTACTATGACACTATTAGGATGCTTTAGGAGCGACGTGTGTTGAAATCAGTGACAGCCGTGTGAGTTTATGTGCTGTGTACAGACAGAGCTGTGGATTATAAAGATACCGGATAAAACGTCTGCTAGAAATTTCTGAAGAAAAAACAAGCAGCTGTTACTGCACTGATTGGCCGAAGTGGGTTAATGTGGAATTATCCACTGTGTTATTCAGGAAAGGGGTAAAAGCCGGTCACTGTGTGTGTGTGTGTGTGTGTGTGATCTTAGACTAGGGGACCAACAGATCAGAACTGGTGAAGCTGCAGAAATGGGTGTGATGAGTAGCACAGGAAGTCCTCAGCGTTGTGATGTGTGACGGGTCTTTCTTTCTCTCTTTCTCTCTTTCTATTTACTCTTCTTACTTTCAGTAGAATTTTAGAGTTTTGGCTCTTGTGGAAGTTTCACAGCTGAGTAAAAAAAAAATAAAATAAAATAAAAACCCCCACCATAATCAGATTAAATATCAAAGATAGTCAAACAGAGCTAATATTACATCACTTAAAAAGACAGTAATTTTCTTTTCTAATTCCAAATGTGTTGAAATCATTTTGTTCCACTGGCATATATAGATTTTTTTCAAATATTATGCATTTATTTCTAGAAAGAAGCAAAAGTATTCACCAAATAATAAGACGTTTTAAAGCTCGCAGTGTGTAAATAATAATAATCCATCATCTGTAGCCGCTTTATCCTGTCCTACTCACATTCACACCTACGCTCAATTTAGAGTCACCAGTTAGCCTAACCTGCATGTCTTTGGACTGTGGGGGAAACCGGAGCACCCGGAGGAAACCCACACGGACAACATACAAACTCCGCACAGAAAGGCCCTCGTCGGCCACGGGGCTCGAACCCGGACCTTCTTGCTGTGAGGCGACAGCACTAACCACTACACCACCGTGCTGTCGCCTCGCAGCAAGAAGGTTCGGGTTCGAGCCCCGTGGCCGGCGAGGGCCTTTCTGTGCGAAGTTTGCATGTTCTCCCCGTGTCCGCGTGGGTTTCCTCCGGGTGCTCCGGTTTCCCCCACAGTCCAAAGACATGCAGGTTAGGTTAACTGGTGACTCTAAATTGACCGTAGGTGTGAATGTGAGTGTGAATGGTTGTCTGTGTCTATGTGTCGGCCCTGTGATGACCTGGCGACTTGTCCAGGGTGTACCCCGCCTTTCGCCCGTAGTCAGCTGGGATAGGCTCCAGCTTGCCTGCGACCCTGTAGAACAGGATAAAGCGGCTAGAGATAATGAGATGAGATGAGATGAGAATGAAAAAAAAATATTTGTAGAATTTGACCATATTCAAGATATTATGCTTGTTCATATACAGTGCTGTGTAAAAGTCTTAGGAAATTCTGTCGACCAAAAACAGCTTAGAAATAATGAAATGAAATGTTTCAACATTAAAAAAATACTATAAAGAGTAATCGGTAAGACATAATAAATGAAGCAAAGTCGATATTTGGTGTGAGACAAGTCGACCCTTTACTTCATCTCATCTCATTATCTGTAGCCGCTTTATCCTGTTCTACAGGGTCGCAGGCAAGCTGGAGCCTATCCCAGCTGACTACGGGCGAAAGGCGGGGTACACCCTGGACAAGTCGCCAGGTCATCACAGGGCTGACACATAGACACACAACCATTCACACTCACATTCACACCTACGGTCAATTTAGAGTCACCAGTTAACCTAACCTGCATGTCTTTGGACTGTGGGGGAAACCGGAGCACCCGGAGGAAACCCACGCGGACACGGGGAGAACATGCAAACTCTACACAGAAAGGCCCTCGCCGGCCCCAGGGCTCGAACCCAGGACCTTCTTGCTGTGAGGCGACAGCGCTAACCACTACACCACCGTGCCACCACCCTTTACTTTAAAAAGAAAAAAAAAGTCGTCTCAGGTCCAGTGAGTGCAGTTTTATGCGGAAATGTTGTAGCTGTAGGTTTTTCTGAGCATCTTACAGAACCAGCCCCAGTTCGTCTGGACACTTTGACTGTCACACATCTTCATTTCGCACCAAAAAATTTCCAGTAGCCTTCATTATGTTTTCTTTTTTAATCTGAAAAGTGCTCTCTTATGGAATATGCTGCTCAGATACAAACTCTTTTTTCCTGTAACATTTAATTTTGTGCTGGAAAATGAACATTTGGACTCTAAAGGCCTCCATCACACTTATTCGGAATTAGTAGGAATCAAGCAGAACCAGCCGGAATGAAATATATATATTTTTAATTCGTGCCACATTCGGGCGGGAATTTCAAACTGACCAACATTCTTACAGCTTTGTAAGAATGCCGTTCAAATACTTAGAATGCGCTTCGAACCCACCTCAAATGATTCCTGCACATTCCGGGTGTATTAGCTTTCAAATGCAGTTCAAATGTAGTTGGAACACAGTCGGAATAGCTAGAATGCAGTAAGAATATTAAGAATGCACTTCGAATGTCGTACGAGTGCGGTTCGATTGCTGCCCGAATACCACCCGAAGTCTGGTCGGAAGGTGCCTCGAATGCTGTACGAATTCACCTCAAATGCAGTCAGAACGCTCCTGGAATAGCCACCGAATATGTTTCGAACGTCTAAGAATTCAAAGAGAATGCAGCTCGAATACTTAGAATGTACTTCGAATATCCCGGAATATACAAAGAATTTTCATTCCGACGGCATTCCGGCTCATTCGAGGCACATTCGGGACATTCTGGCAGGATTTGAAGTGGCTTGCCATTTCGAGTTTTCCCTCAAACGTGATCAGAATGTTTCAAATGCTGTTGGAATGCCGTAAGAATATTTAGAATGCAGTCAGAAAGCAGTTAGAATACACTTCGAATGTCGTTCGATATTTGGGTGGCACGGTGGTGTAGTGGTTAGCGCTGTCGCCGGGTTCGAACCCAGCAGCCGGCGAGGGCCTTTCTGTGTGGAGTTTGCATGTTCTCCCTGTGTCTGCGTGGGTTTCCTCCGGGTGCTCCGGTTTCCCCCACAGTCCAAAGCTATGCAGTTAGGTTGGTGTGGGACGGCCTTGGGCTGAGGTGCCCTTGAGTGAGGTACCGAACCTCTGACTGCTCCCCGGGCGCTCTGGTGTGGTGGGTGTGCATGCGTTCACTGCTTCAGATGGGTTAAATGCAGAGGATGAATTTCACTGTGCATGTAACAAATAAAGGTTTCTTCTCCTCTTCGAATGCACCTTGAATATTTTGAGCGTGAGCAAAATGTTCGGGCCGGCCACAAGAATGGGCCCGAATGTTTGGAATGCACTTCAAATATCCCGGAATATACGAAGAATTTTCATTCCGACAGCATTCCGGCTCTAGTGTGACTGCCTCCTGAAATGTTTTTTTTATAATGTTTTGACTTGATAATGTAGAAGTCATAAAATAGAAATCTATAACAAACTTTATATGAAAAAAACTAGATAGAACTCGACGCCAACAGCGTCGATGGGGATGCCTCCGTCTGGTAGACTACACACCTTATTAAGTTGTGATTTGGGGATGGACATTTGACCTCACAGTAATCTTGACCTGTGACCTTTTAACCTAAAAATCTAATCAGTTTATCTTTGTCCCCAAATGCACAAATGCTGAAAGTTTGGTGAAACTCCTTTCATTTGCCTTGGAGATATTGTGTTCACAAGGTTTTCGGACAGACATTTGACCTCACAGTGACCTTGACCTTAGACCTTTTGATCTCAAAATCTAATCATTTCATCTTTGTCCCAAAGCGCACAAATGGTGAAAGTTTGGTGAAATTCTTTTCATTAGTCTTTAAGATATGGTGTTCACAAGGTTTGGGGATGGACATTTGACCTCACAGTAACCTTGACCTGTGACCTTTTAACCTCAAAATCTAATCAGTTCATGTTTGTCCCAAAGCACACAAATGGTGAAAGTTTGGTGAAATTCCTTTCATTAGCCTTTGAGATATCGTGTTCACAAGGTTTCGGGACAGACACACGCATGGACGGACGCACGGACAGGCAACCCGAAAACATAATGCCTCCTAAACAATCGGGTGCCTAAGACTTTTACACAGCACTGTATATGAACAAGCATAATATCTTGAATATGGTCAAATTCTACAAATATTTTTTTTCATTCTATTGTTTTTAAACAAGTGTAAGTAATTAACTATTTCTAGATATTTTTGTCGCTCCAACAGACCCTGAACTGTGTATAAGTATCTTAATAATAATAATAATAATGCATAATGAGAAATATTACATGATTTTTCCTTTATTTCAGATATTTTTACTGACTAGTACATCTTTTTCGACATTGTGCACATCTCTGGACATCACTTATGAGTTTTGCATATTGTTCTTAGACATTTCACTCATTTTTCACATCTGGATTGTTCACATGTTTTTTCCACATGTGAATTTCTGACATGAACCCTGCTTTCATTTTACACCTTTAATTAACACACGGGGCGGCACGGTGGTGTAGTGGTTAGCGCTGTCGCCTCACAGCAAGAAGGTCCGGGTTCGAGCCCCGTGGCCGGCGAGGGCCTTTCTGTGTGGAGTTTGCATGTTCTCCCCGTGTCTGCGTGGGTTTCCTCCGGGTGCTCCGGTTTCCCCCACAGTCCAAAGACATGCAGGTTAGGTTAACTGGTGACTCTAAATTGACCGTAGGTGTGAGTGTGAGTGTGAATGGTTGTCTGTGTCTATGTGTCAGCCCTGTGATGACCTGGCGACTTGTCCAGGGTGTACCCCGCCTTTCGCCCGTAGTCAGCTGGGATAGGCTCCAGCTTGCCTGCGACCCTGTAGAACAGGATAAAGTGGCTAGAGATGATGAGATGAGATGAGATGAGATGAGATGAGATGAGTTCTCACACAGCCTGTGCTTCACGTGACGTTTGTTCGGGCGGCACGGTCACCTCACAGCAAGAAGGTTCTGGGTTTGAACGAGGCCAGCGAGGGCCTTTCTGTGCGGAGTTTGCATGTTCTCCCCGTGTCTGTGTGGGTTTCCTCCGGGTGCTCCGGTTTCCCTCACAGTCCAAAGACATGCGGTTCGGTTAATATGGGACGGCCTTGGGCTGAGGTGCCCTTGAGCAAGGCACCTAATTCCCAACTGCTCCCCGGGCGCTGTTAGCATGGCTGCCCACTGCTCTGGGTATGTGTGTGTGTTCACTGCTTCAGATGGGTTAAATGCAGAGAGGAATTTCACAAGTGTGTGATGAATCAAGTTGTGCTTTCTTTCTTTCTTCGAATTCACATTTGCCATTTCAGAAAATCATGAAATGTGAAATCTTTGCTTGTTTTTTGTTGCTGTGTGATATCAGCCATATTGCATTACGATCATGTGAGATGTACTGTATGTTCCATAAAGGTCCTGTATCCTATTTGTTCTCCTCATGTCCATCCGGGTTTCCTCTGGGTTCTCTAGTTTCCTTCCACATCCCATAAACATGCTAGTTGGTGACATTAAATTGCCTCTTGGTGAATGGAATGTGTGTTTGCTTAAATCCTTGTGTCCCTTTCTATTTCGTACAGTATTCCTGGGATAGACTCCAGATCCGCCGCGACCCTGACCAGGATAAAGCGCTTACTGAAGATGAATGAAACCACTGATCGGAGCTCAGACGCAGCTGCATGCGTGCGTTCACTTGGCGTATTGTTAAATCTTATTGCTTTCTATTTGTTTTCCTTTAATGTGGGATATTATACATGATAAAAATGCCTTGAAATGCAAATGGAGACAATAGAGGGTTTAAACACACACATACACTGTATACACACACAAATGCGCACAGCTCTTGGTTTTGGTTTGACTGTATTGTCCAGACTTGATGGAGAAGGAAAAAAAAAAACGGAGACGGAGACGGAGCTGGAGAAAAGTGCTCTTTTGTGGTTTGTGGAATTTGTGGTATTGTTTATATAATCCTCATCTCCATAACTGCACATGAATGCCGGTTCTCATCAAAGGAAATCTCGACTTTTTCCTCTTCTCTCTCTCTTTTCTTTCCTTCTCACACTCACTCTTGCTTGCCCTCCCTCCGTCTTTATCTTTCCCAGTCTCCTTCTGCTTCTTTTGGTCTTTGCCCGCTCTTTTCTTTCTCGATCTCTCTCTCACACACACACACACACACACACACACACAAAGGTTGTTTGCACTTTGAGAAATTCCAGGCTGTATCGCATGCTTGTGTGTAACAGTCGAGCCCTAAGGTAACGCAGGACTCCTTCTGTTCACCGTCTCCCTTAATGTAATTACACGTCTCTCCACTACATCTCCACTATTCACTCCGTTTCTCATTCTGACGTCTGTAGTTTTTTTTTTTTTTGGTTGGTTGGTTGGTTCTTTATTTTTTGTTTGTTTTTTTCCTCGCTCTGAAGTACAGAACCCTTCTCTGTGTGGTCTTTAATACATCTATGTAAGACCCCTTTTGTTGCATTTCAAAAGCACACAGAAAAAGCAGGAGCTGGAATTTTTTAAAAGCTTTCAGTCGCGTGTGCTAATGCTTGATGCTGCTTGCGGAGTTGAGCTGAGTGACGTGCAAAACGTCGTGTCGGATAGAAAGAAGGAACAAACGAACGAAAGAAAGAACGAACAAAAGTCTGTATTTGCGGCTCCATTTCTTTTCAGCGCTGTAATTGTAATTGTGCTGTACGTATGTGTGCTGAGACACAAGACAGAAACGCATGCAATGCAAAACCCCCCAGAATTGAGTCTGTAGTGAATTTGGCAGCATTAATGGAGCAATAGGAGGAGGAGGAGGAAGAGAAGGAGGAGATGGAGGAGGAATGGAAATCAATGGGATTTGCTTGAAAAAGAGCAGGGCGGGGTGTTTAAAGGAGCAGCATATGAGCTTGGGATTGCCATAGCCAGAAATGACACACTGTAACTGCGACGTTTAACTTGAGACCAGGATGATTTCTCATTTCTCTTTCCTTTTTTTTTTGGCATGAATGATGATGTGTGATGGTGTGAAAAAAAGGAAAAAACATCCACGAGTATGATTAGCTTGAGCAAAGACAAGCCTATGGAGACTGGTCATCGTCGGATGCGTTAAAAAAAAAAAAACTTATGACGAAATGCAAAAGATTTCAGGTTTTTCAAGTATAGGTCATGAAAAGAATTTTCCCGACAGACAATTATTTTTGTTTAGTGGACCGAAAGCTACTGAATTCGAATCACAAATTTTATTCATTTTTTTAAACAGAACAATTAATAAATTTAGGGCCACATGGCCCTAAATTCTCCGCTATTTTTTCCTGCTTCACCAATACATCAGGTGAGCTTTCCCTGTTCGCACAAGGCATTGTGGGATACAAATTTAGAGGACGTGAGTGTGCGAATGAAACGTGAAAGACCGACTACAGTAACGGAAAGCGAGAAGAAAAGACGTTATGTTATATACGAAGGAAAGGAAACGCAGGACCAAACTAATAAATATCGGCGGTCAGCGAGCACCTCGGTGTGATCAGCTGTTCATTTAGCAACAGAATGATGGAACTGTCAGTGCATGCTCAAAGGGAAGCCTGCGCATGCGCACACACACACGGACTTCCTCTGTCCGCTTGACTGCGTGAAGCGAGTGATTTCATGCACGTTATTTGCTCGGGAATCCCCTCAAATGAAATAACTTCCCAGCCACAGAACAGAATGGCCTGATATTGTGAGATATTACAGAAATAAACATATCTCACCATGACCAAATTTCAGACGGAACTAAATTTCACCGATTTTATGAAATCGAAAGGTCATCTAGCTTTAAAGGGGCGATTCGTAACAATTATAGAAAAGTCACACAAATGTCATGCGATTAGGAATGTATGGTTTTCCACGTGTCATGTCATGTTGCAAATAATAATTCCCTTGTGGACTTTTTTTCCCACGTGATCACTCATGTTCATCAATTTCCTGTGTTTTCTTGGGTTCAATCAAAAAACTCTGAACCATGGTGAGTTCTGGTTCTGCAGCCCCATAAACCATATGATACAGTTAGGGCCATAAATATTTGGACAGAGGCAACATTTTTCTAATTTTGGTTCTGTACATTACCACAATGAATTTTGAACAAAACAATTCAGATGCAGTTGAATTTCAGACTTTCAGCTTTAATTCAGTGGGTTGAACAAAATGATTGCATAAAAATGTGAGGAACTAAAGCATTTTTTAAACACAATCCCTTCATTTCAGGGGCTCAAAAGTAATTGGACAAATTAAATAATTGTAAATAAAATGTTCATTTCTAATACTTGGTTGAAAACCCTTTGTTGGCGATGACTGCCTGAAGTCTTGAACTCATGGACATCACCAGACGCTGTGTTTCCTCCTTTTTAATGCTGTGCCAGGCCTTTACTGCAGCGGTTTTCAGTTGCTGTTTGTTTGTGGGCCTTTCTGTCTGAAGTTTAGTCTTTAACAAGTGAAATGCATGCTCAATTGGGTTGAGATCAGGTGACTGACTTGGCCATTCAAGAACATTCCACTTCTTTGCTTTAATAAACTCCTGGGTTGCTTTGGCTTTATGTTTTGGGTCATTGTCCATCTGTATTATGAAATGCCGACCAATCAGTTTGGCTGGATTTGAGCACACAGTATGTCTCTGAATACCTCAGAATTCATCCGGCTACTTCTGTCCTGTGTCACATCATCAATAAACACTAGTGACCCAGTGCCACTGGCAGCCATGCATGCCCAAGCCATCACACTGCCTCCGCCGTGTTTTACAGATGATGTGGTATGCTTTGGATCATGAGCTGTACCACACCTTTGCCATACTTTTTTCTTTCCATCATTCTGGTAGAGGTTGATCTTGGTTTCATCTGTCCAAAGAATGTTCTTCCAGAACTGTGCTGGCTTTTTTTTAGATGTTTTTTAGCAAAGTCCAATCTAGCCTTTTTATTCTTGAGGCTTATGAGTGGCTTGCACCGTGCAGTGAACCCTCTGTATTTACTTTCACACAGTCTTCTCTTTATGGTAGATTTGGATATTGATATGCCTACCTCCTGGAGAATGTTGTTCACTTGGTTGGCTGTTGTGAAGGGGTTTCTCTTCACCATGGAAATTATTCTGCGACCATCCACCACTGTTGTCTTCTGTGGGCATCCAGGTCATTTTGCACTGATGAGTTCACCAGTGCTTTCTTTCTTTCTCAGGATGTACCAAACTGTAGATTTTGCCACTTCTAATATTGTAGCAATTTCTCGGATGTTTTTTTTTCTGTTTTCACAGCTTAAGGATGGCTTGTTTCACTTGCATGGAGAGCTCCTTTGACCGCATGTTTTCTTCACAGCAAAATCTTCCAAATGCAAGCACCACACCTCAAATCAACTCCAGACCTTTTATCTGCTTAATTGAGAATGACGTAACGAAGGAATTGCCCACACCTGCCCATGAAATAGCCTTTGAGTCAATTGTCCAATTACTTTTGGTCCCTTTAAAAACAGGGTGGCACATGTTAAGGAGCTGAAACTCCTAAACCCTTCATCCAATTTGAATGTGGATACCCTCAAATTAAAGCTGAAAGTCTGGACTTTATGTCCATGTCCATTATATAACTATAACTTGAATATGTTTCAGTAAACAAGTAAAAAAAAAAACAAAATTTGTGTCAGTGTCCAAATATATATGGACCTAACTGTATATGTAGTAGAGAGGACCAAACTGAATGGTAGGTCAGTCTCACTGCGATTGCGTCCTTCCTTGCAGAGTCCCTTCAACACATGCAGACACTTATTTACCTTGATGAGTTTCTTATGGACATGAGACGAAAATCTGCCATCATTTTGAAATGTTATTCCAAGAATTGATAGTTCATAACACTGTGGGATGCCCAAAATAGAAGGAAAGATATCTGAATGTCCTTTCTTTTTAAAAACGAGGTCTTACTTGAGTTCGACTGCATAGCATTGGTTTTAGCCCATTCCATGAACTGGTTGACCAAATCCTCTGAATTGTCATGGTTCTTAAGGGCTGGAGAAATGATGGCTGAGTCATCTGCATATTTATATCGTGCAATTGACATGTCATGCATTCACTGTAAAGTCATACTTATGCTTCCACCACAAAGTTGATTATTTTCCTTATTGTTAAAGCAGGCGGCACGGTGGTGTAGTGGTTAGCACTGTCGCCTCACAGCAAGAAGGTCCTGGGTTCGAGCCCCGGGGCCGGCAAGGGCCTTTCTGTGTGGAGTTTGCATGTTCTTCCCGTGTCCGCGTGGGTTTCCTCCGGGTGCTCCGGTTTCCCCCACAGTCCAAAGACATGCAGGTTAGGTTAACTGGTGACTCTAAATTGACCGTAGGTGTGAATGTGAGTGTGAATGGTTGTCTGTGTCTATGTGTCAGCCCTGTGATGACCTGGCGACTTGTCCAGGGTGTACCCCGCCTTTCGCCCATAGTCAGCTGGGATAGGCTCCAGCTTGCCTGCAACCCTGTAGAACAGGATAAAGCGGCTACAGATAATGAGATGAGATTGTTAAAGCACATCTTGAACTAGATAGGCACTCGGTAGAGCGCATACTTCCTCCAAGCCACATATTCCAATTTGCATCAAAATCGAATCAATTGTTACTTGGCCCGTGGCTCACCTTTCCACCAAATTTCAGCAAAATACATTCACTACTTTTTGAGTCAGATTGGGAACAAACAAAGAAACAAATGGAAGCAAAAACATAACCTCCTCCAACATAGTTGGTGGAGGTAATCATTTTATTCCTTTCATACCACAGAAATGTATCAATTTTTCATCTATGAATGAAAAACATATCTTACTTTTTAACCATTATTGTTTTCACCTTTTCTCTCTCTTAGCATCTTCTTCTTTTGTCTGCTGCTGTTAGGGGTCGCATATTTGATTTGACATAGGTTTTACACCAGATGACCATCTTGATGCAACCCTCTCCAAACTATCCAAGCTTGGGACTGGCACTAAGTATGCACTGGCTTGTAAAACCCTAGCAGCTGGGTATTTTATCGAATCTGCATGTCTTTGGACTGTGAGGGAAACCAGAGCACCCAGAGGAAACCCATGCAGACACGAGGAGAACATGTAAACTTCACACAGAAAGGTCACCATTGGCCATGAGGTTAGAACCTGGAACCTTCTTGCTGTGAGATGACAGTGATAACCACTGCACCAGTGTGCTGCCCTGCTCTTAACATAATAAAGCTTAAAGCTGAAAGCACAAACTCCTTTGATGACACTGGCACTGGAGACTCCTTCCATAAATGTTAAATAAACATCTTCAAACAGAAAGTGTTTTATTCTCTATTGTTTGTAAAAGTACAGCAGATTCTTGTGATTTGTTTATTACTAGACTCTGATTACACTCACCGGCCACTTTAATAGGAACTCGTTCTTGGTTCTAAGATCTCTGTTCTTGGCTGCAGGAGTGGAACCCAATGTGGTTTTCTGTTCTGCTGCTGCATGCTGAGATGCTTTTCTGCTCACCATGGTTGTAAAGAGTGATTATATGAGTTACTATATGGGTCCTTCCTGGCAAAAAAGCTCGAACCAATCTGGCTATTCTCCTCTGACCTCTCTTATCAACAAGGCATTTGTTTCCATCCATAGAACTGTCCCTCACTCAATGTTATGCTTTTTTGTTTGTTTTTTGCACCGTTCTGTGTATACAGACTGTGTGTGTGAAAACCCCAGGAGATCAGCAGTTTCTGAAATACTCAAACCAACTCAAACCATCTGGCTCAAACCAACACCCATGCCACAGGTTTGAAATGAATATTAACTGAAGCTCTTGTGTCCACTCTACAACTCCTTCTGAATTCAGTATCAGTCCAGGAACTCCGCAACCTCCTCAAGATCCACTGGCAGGACAAAGTACCAGACACTGAGGTCCTGAGTAGAGCAGGCATGACCAGCGTCACCACCATCATGCGCAAGGCACAAGTCAGATGGGCAGGTCATGTCACTTGTATGCCAGACAACTGCATCCCCAAACAACTCCTCTACGGAGAACTCTGCCATGGCAAGCGCTCTGTTGGTGGCCAGAGAGAGCTCCTCAAGGAGAATTTGAAAGTCTCCCTGAAAGACTTCTCAACTGACAATGAGTCCTGGGAGTCTCTGGCAGCAGACCGACCAGCCTGGTGTAGTTTCATTTGGCAAGGAGCCAAAACAGCAGAAGAGCAACGTACTTCCATGGCCGTTGAGAAGCAGCAACTTCGCAAGGCAAGAGCATGCAGCACCTCCTATGCTCCACCCACCCACCGGTGCCCTACCTGTGGGCCTATGGGAGAGGGTTCTTCACCCGGTTTGGTCTTATCAGCCATATTCGGGTCCACACCAGATCGACTTCAACCTAACCAGTAGACATGGTCATCTTCGGAAAAGGAAGAACAACCCGATATCAGTAGAAATTGTAATGCTTTAGAATAAGCAATCTTAGTATCTTAACCTTCTGACTAATCAGATTAATTTTAAAAAATCATGAAAATGTATCCAACAGGTTTCAGAGTGCTGTGTGTGAGCAGAGCATGTTTTCTCCTCAAAGTCCAGATTTGTTTGGAAGACTTTTGTAATATTCAGCTACTCTGATTAAAACCACAGGATCACTTTGTGAAGTTTGATGGTTGAGGAGAAATTGGAGGAATAGAATGGAAAGATGGCTTTGAGGAAAATGACTGAAGCTTCATCTGCTCTTGCGTGTAGAATTCCCCCATGCCGTACCCAAGTGAGACAGCGCGGGAGGACCACAGACTGTTTTATTGTGCACTGAGTCATCGCCAGCGTTCTCCATCCATCGTACATTTCCTCATTTTCTCACACAGGCAGATAGCAGTCATTTCTGCTCCAGTTCTTGCCGTATTACTCCCTGTCCCTTTTATTTATTACATACTTATTTGTTTGCTGAATGCCATATATTGTTTAATGCAAAGCTGTAAGGCTTAAAAAAATTTGCATCTCTGTGATCTCGATCGAAGATGGGTGGGGGGAGGTTGAGGAATCGGGTTTGATGTTGTTTGAAGATGGACATAAAATAATGAGGGGAGGAAAAGAAAACGCAGCACAACACACCAGCGTGGAGATCAAAGACAGATTGCACTTCTTCAAACTGAACTGATCTTATGAGAGTTAATTTGGGATCGCAGCAGTCAATCATTTCAGCTCTCAAGACGGCGAGAGTTGCAGATTGACTGTCCGGGAAATACACTCGGGACACATTGTGTGTGGGATTATTTATTTACTGACTTACTTCCATACTTTCTTACTTACTTTATTCTGGGAAACAATGGATTTTCTACAGAAATGCACAACCGAGTGCCAGCATATTGTTTCTGGGAAAAGCAGGCGTGTTAGAATAGGATAATAATGTTTATCAGTGGGAGGGATGGAAATGCCTTTGTTTAGTCCCTCATCAGTGTTTCAGTCCTCTGGTGTGTTTTTGTGGCAAGATCTGGTAAAAAAAAAAAAAAAAAAATTAATAATAATAATAATAATAATAATAAAGCTATAATGCTCACTATTTTTTCTCCCCAATTTTGACTTTGAAGTTCACTATATTTGGCCCTCATTTACTGTAGGTTCTAAAAACAGCGACAAAGAAAGAAAGAAAGAAAGAAAGAAAGAAAGAAAGAAAGAAAGAAAGAAAGAAAGAAAGAAAGAAAGAAAGAAAGAAAGAAAGAAAGAAGCAAACCCAAATAAAAAACACAAACACCAAAACAAGAACCAACCAAACAAGCTGAGACAAACAAACCAAAATAATAATAATAATAATAATAATAATGATGATGATTATGAGGATAAAGCTGTAATGCTCATTATTTTTTCTCCCCAATTTTGACTTTGAACTTCACTATATTTGACCCTCATGTACTGTAGGTCCTAAAAACAGCGACAAAGAAAGAAAGAAAGAAAGAAAGAAAGAAAGAAAGAAAGAAAGAAAGAAAGAAAGAAAGACAAACCAAATAATAATAATAATAATAATAATAATAATAACTATAAAAGCACTCGGAGAGCGCAGACCTCCGCCAAGAATCCTTTAAAATAATCCGGGATCCAGAAGGTGATCCGGCTCACCGCCAAAATGTAATGGATTGTTACTTGTGCCCAGTCACACCTCTGGAAAAAAATTCAGAGCAATCCGTTCATTACTTTTTCCGTAATGTTGCTAACAGACAAACAAACCAACAAACAAACAAACCAACGCTACCAAAAACATAACCTCCTTGGCGGAGGTAATAATAATAATAATAATAATAATAATAATAATAATAATAATAATAATAAAGGATAAAGCTGTAATGCTCACTATTTTTCCCCCAATTTTTACTTTGAAAAAAAGAAAGACAGAAATCAAAGAAATAGAAAGAAAGAAAGAAAGAAAGAAAGAAAGAAAGAAAGAAAGAAAGAAACCAAAATAAAAAACACAAACACCAAAACAAGAACCAACCATACAAGCTGAGACAAACAAACAAAAACATTTATAATAATAATAATAATAATAATAATAATAAAGCTATAATGCTCACTATTTTTTCTCCCCAATTTTGACTTTGAACTTCACTATATTTGGCCCTCGTGTACTGTAGGTCCTAAAAACAGCGACAAAGAAAGAAAGAAACCAAAATAAAAAACACAAACCAAATAATAATAATAATAATAATAATAATAATAATAATAATAAAGGATAAAGCTGTAATGCTCACTATTTCCCCCCAATTTTTACTTTGAAAAAAGAAAGACAGAAATCAAAGAAATATGAAGAAAGAAAGAAAGAAAGAAAGAAAGAAAGAAAGAAAGAAAGAAAGAAGCTAAGACAAACCAAATATAATAATAATAATAATAATAATAATAATAATAAAGCTGGAGTGTTCACTATTTTTTCTCCCCAATTTTGAGTTTGAAGTTCACTATACTTGGCCCTCGTTTAGCTCTTAAAACAACAAGAAAGAAAGAAAGAAAGAAAGAAAGAAAGAAAGAAAGAAAGAAAGAAAGAAAGAAAGAAAGAAAGAAACACAAATACCAAAACAACAACCAACCAAAGAAGCCGAGACAAACCAAATAAAATAATATAAACGTTTTATTTAAAGAGGTACTGCACACTTAAATGTGTTTTTGAGCTGTAAACTAATTGAGATAGCTGTACTGCGATGAAACACATTGACGCTCTTCTTAATATTGACAAAAAAAATTACCATTTTTATAAAAATCAGCATTTTATTAGTTGAAAATGGCTCAAAACGAGATCTAATGGATTCAATCATCCTGAACCTTTTTGATCCTGATCATCCTGATCTCGTTTTGAGCCATTTTCAACTAATAAAATGCTGATTTTTTTTTATAAAAATGGTAATTTTTTTTTTTTTTAAATTACCATTTTTATAAAAATCAGCATTTTATTAGTTGAAAATGGCTCAAAACGAGATCTAATGGATTCAATCATCCTGAACCTTTCAAGGCCGATGCTGACGTAGAGTTGACCGTTCGGTATGTCTCTACATCATGAAGTATTTATTAAAATCAGAGGTGGACGGTGGGGCCCGGCCGGGCTCAGCCCGAAGAGCTGACGTGGGCCCGACCTCCTGTGGGTTCACCACCCACAGAGGTAGCAGTAGGGGACTGGTGCAATGTGGATTGGGTGGCAGTCGAAGGCAGGGGCCTCGACGACCTGATCCCCGGACACAGCGGCTGGCTGTTGGGACATGGAATGTCACTTCGCTGGGGGGGAAAGAGCCTGAGCTTGTGCGGGAGGTTGAGAGGTACCGGCTAGAGATAGTCGGGCTCACCTCCACGCACAGCTTGGGCTCTGGAACCCAGCTCCTCGAGAGGGGCTGGACTCTCCACTTCTCTGGAGTCGCCCGTGGTGAGCGGCGGCGGGCTGGTGTGGGCTTGCTTATAGCTCCCCAGCTCAGCCGCCATGTGTTGGAGTTTACCCCAGTGAACGAGAGGGTCGCCTCGCTGCGCCTTCGGATTGGGGAGAGGGCTCTTGCTGTTGTTTGTGCCTATGGCCCAAATAGCAGTATAGAGTATCCGGCCTTCTTGGAGTCCCTGGGAGAGGTACTGAGGAGTGCTCAGACTGGGGACTCCATTGTGTTACTGGGGGACTTCAATGCTCACGTTGGAGATGACAGTGACACCTGGAGGGGCGTGGTTGGGAGGAACGGCCTCCCCGATCTGAACCCGAGTGGTGTTTTGTTATTGGACTTCTGTGCTAGTCACGGTTTGTCCATAACGAACACCATGTTCGAGCATAGGGGTGTCCATAAGTGCACGTGGCACCAGGACACCTTAGGTCGGAGGTCAATGATAGACTTTGTAGTCGTTTCATCTGATCTCCGGCCCTATGTCTTGGACACTCGGGTGAAGAGAGGGGCTGAGCTGTCAACTGATCACCACCTGGTGGTGAGTTGGATCCGCTGGCGGAGGAGGAAGCTGGACAGACCTGGCAGGCCCAAACGTATGGTGAGGGTCTGCTGGGAACGTCTGGCTGAGCACTCTGTCGGGGAGGTCTTTAACTCCCACCTCCGGGAGAGCTTTTCCCAGCTTCCGAGGGAGGCGGGGGACATTGAGTCTGAGTGGACCATGTTCTCTACCTCCATTGTGGACGCAGCTGTTCAGAGCTGTGGCCGCAAGGTCTCCGGTGCCTGTCGTGGCGGCAATCCCCGAACCCGGTGGTGGACACCAGAAGTAAGGGATGCCGTCAAGCTGAAGAAGGAGTCCTATCGGGCCATGTTAACCTCCGGGACTCCCGAGGCAGCTGACGGGTATCGGCAGGCCAGGCGTGCTGCAGCTCGGGCAGTTGCGGAGGCAAAAACTCGGAACTGGGAGGAGTTTGGGGAGGCCATGGAGAAGGACTATCGGTCGGCCTCGAAGAAATTCTGGCAAACCGTCCGGCGCCTCAGGAGGGGGAAGCAGTACTCTGCCAACACTGTTTACAGTGCGGGTGGGGAGCTGTTGACCTCGACTGGGGACATTGTCGGGCGGTGGAAGGAATACTTTGAGGATCTCCTCAATCCCACCGTCATGTCTTCCACTGAGGAGACTGAGGCTGATGACTCAGAGGTGGACTCATCCATTACCCAAGCCGAAGTCACTGAGGTGGTTTGCAAGCTCCTCGGTGGCAAGGCACCGGGGGTGGATGAGATCCGCCCTGAGTATCTCAAGTCTCTGGATGTTGTGGGGCTGTCTTGGTTGACACGCCTCTGCAACATCGCGTGGCGGTCAGGGACAGTGCCTCTGGAGTGGCAGACTGGGGTGGTGGTCCCTCTTTTTAAGAAAGGGGACCGGAGAGTGTGCCCCAATTATAGGGGAATCACACTTCTCAGCCTCCCAGGGAAGGTTTACTCCAGGGTACTGGAGAGGAGAATTCGACCAATAGTCGAACCTCGGATCCAGGAGGAACAATGCGGTTTTCGTCCTGGTCGCGGAACACTGGACCAGCTCTATACCCTTCATAGGGTGCTCGAGGGTTCATGGGAGTTTGCCCAACCAGTCCACATGTGCTTTGTGGATCTGGAGAAGGCATTCGACCGTGTTCCCCGTAGTATTCTGTGGGGGGTGCTTCGGGAGTATGGGGTTCGGGGCTCTTTGCTAAGGGTTGTCCGGTCCCTGTACGAACGGAGCAGGAGTCTGGTTCGCATTGCCGGCAGTAAGTCAGACCTGTTCCCAGTGCATGTTGGACTCCGGCAGGGCTGCCCTTTGTCACCGGTTCTGTTCATAATTTTTATGGACAGAATTTCTAGGCGCAGCCAGGGGCCAGAAGGAATCCTGTTTGGGAACCACAGGATTTCATCTCTGCTTTTTGCGGATGATGTTGTCCTGTTGGCTTCTTCAAACCAGGACCTTCAGCATGCACTGGGGCGGTTTGCAGTCGAGTGTGAAGCGGCTGGGATGAGAATCAGCACCTCCAAGTCCGAGGCCATGGTTCTCGACCGGAAAAGGGTGGCTTGCCCTCTCCAGGTTGGTGGAGAAGTTCTGCCTCAAGTGGAGGAGTTTAAGTATCTCGGGATCTTGTTCACGAGTGAGGGAAGGATGGAGCGTGAGATCGACAGGCGGATCGGTGCAGCCTCCGCAGTGATGCGGTCGCTTTACCGGTCCGTTGTGGTGAAGAAGGAGCTGAGCCAAAAGGCGAAGCTCTCAATTTACCGGTCGATCTACGTTCCGACTCTCACCTATGGTCATGAGCTTTGGGTAATGACCGAAAGGACAAGATCGCGGATACAAGCGGCCGAAATGAGTTTCCTTCGCAGGGTGGCTGGGCGCTCCCTTAGAGATAGGGTGAGAAGCACAGTCACTCGGGAGGAGCTCGGAGTAGAGCCGCTGCTGCTCCACATCGAGAGGAATCAGCTGAGGTGGCTCGGGCATCTTTTTCGGATGCCTCCTGGACGCCTCCCTGGGGAGGTGTTCCAGGCATGTCCCCCCGGGAGGAGGCCCCGGGGAAGACCCAGGACACGCTGGAGGGACTATGTCTCTCGGCTGGCCTGGGAACGCCTCGGTGTTCTTCCCGAGGAGCTGGCCGAGGTGTCTGGGGAAAGGGAAGTTTGGGCTTCCCTGCTTAGACTGCTGCCTCCGCGACCCGGTCCCGGATAAAGCGGAAGAAGACGACAGAGGTGGATGGCCCACCTCAACCGGCCCCCGCCCTTGAGTGGGGGTCTGTAAAGCTAGCCGCACACTACACCGATTTTCAGCGTACCGAGCCAACTGAAGTCGCGAGTCAGGCGTAAAGACTAGTTTTCGATGGTACTGACTCATCTCACAGCCGATTCGAAAAACTAATCGGGAGCCAGACTGATCGGCGAGAGTCGCTAGCAATAGCCAATCATATATTTCGCATATAACACGTGACATCATTAAACACAATTTCTAGCGCGAGAAATACGTGTTGGTAGCACCTACACTCTCAAAAGAGATGTGTTAAAAACAACACATATTTAACACATCAGCGTGTTTATATAAGGACAACACAGTTTGTGTTAATAAATGTGTTGAACTCTATAACACAGTAACTGTATTGAACTATTTAACACACTAGTGTGTTAAAACAACACAGTTTGTGTTTTATTTATTTCTCATCTCATTATCTCTAGCCGCTTTATCCTGTTCTACAGGGTCGCAGGCAAGCTGGAGCCTATCCCAGCTGACTACGGGCGAAAGGCGGGGTACACCCTGGACAAGTCGCCAGGTCATCACAGGGCTGACACATAGACACAGACAACCATTCACACTCACACCTACGGTCAATTTAGAGTCACCAGTTAACCTAACCTGCATGTCTTTGGACTGTGGGGGAAACCGGAGCACCCGGAGGAAACCCACGCGGACACGGGGAGAACATGCAAACTCCACACAGAAAGGCCCTCGCCGGCCCCGGGGCTCGAACCCAGGACCTTCTTGCTGTGAGGCAACAGCGCTAACCACTACACCACCGTGCCGCCCCGTTTTATTTATTTATTTAAATAAATAAATAAAACACAAACTGTGTTGTTTTAACACACTAGTGTGTTAAATAGTTCAACACAGTTACTGTGTTATAGAGTTCAACACATTTATTAACACAAACTGTGTTGTCCTTATATAAACACGCTGATGTGTTAAATATGTGTTGTTTTTAACACATCTCTTTTGAGAGTGTAATGCAGGTATATACTGTAATTCCATAGACTGAAGCTTTATCCATAGACACAGTGGGCTGGAAAGCCACTCTGCTCAAGTTGTGTGGCTGAATTCCAAATCGCTTTAACTCCCCTATATAAGTGCACTATTTAAGGTTGGAAATAATAGCTCATGCAGCCTAGATAGTGCGCTACATATTCCATGTTGTGTCATTTGTAATTCAGCCTGTAGCATCTTCAAGTGTTGGATTTAACAGTAACTATATCCAATAGCCAATCACAAAGCTATTAAGTTGTCACGTGATATTTAGCGGAATGTTTGTTATGATGCTTAGTTCGCATAATCTCGTTTGGTGTCGCTTCTCGTCAACAGTTGTGAGTGAGTCGGGGATATGTGCGTGCCCTGTCGGGAGTCGGCTCTGAAATGGGACGGTTCGGTACCGCGTGGATTGGCGTAGTGTGCGGCTAGCTTAAAACTGTGCTCACTTTCTAATGCTAATCAAGACTTATCACTCACAGGAGTTTATACTCCCTGCTCATCCACCCCACCCCACCACCACCATCTGGCCTCTTGCCTACTATTTAATGCTTTGCAAAATTGGGTGGAGTTAGACTCAAAGTTGGGGGTGAAGTAACATATTAATTTTAAAAAAAGAAATAGAAATGGCTTTTTTTCAGTTGCATGTTCACCCTGTTCATCCATGCAGGTTTCCTCTGTATTCTCAGATTTCTTTCCAAAAGCATCCCAGTAGGTTGATGGGGTGACTAAGGCTACATCCACACGACAATGGCAACGAGATTTTTTTTTTTAAATATCGCGTCCACATGGGCAACGGATCAGTAAAATATCAGGTACCTATTGCAACGCAACGCTTGCTGAAAACGATGCAATACACATGCCACACCTCTACGTGCGCTGTAAGACGGTCCCATCGGAGACACCAGAACAATAGAAGAAGTAGACGCATGCGCATAAACCCCTTCTTCTGTAGCATCAGCCACATAAAGTTTTGATTATTAATCAGTAGCGTAAAACGAAAGACGCGGAAAGAGGAATGAATGGGGGTAGATGGAAGCCAGTACGCCAACATTCTGATATCCTCCAGAATTCTTTAATGGTCCAGAATAAATTGAATGCTACACGTTGATGGATTACTTTGTTGTTCTACGCCCTTTTTGAGGAATGTATTGTCGGACTTAAACCAACATCTGAAGAGGTGAGATCGCTCCTTTTTTTTTTCCTATTTTTGCTGGCGGGATTGTTTTTGTTTTTGGAAAGCGCACGGGCGGTGCGTGGTTTGGTACTGCTTCCACAGTGTTTGGACTAAAGACTCTGCCCTAAGGGCTATTCTCTCACTCTCTCTCTCTCTCTCTCTCTCTCTCTCTCACTTTGCACCATTACACAATAAATATTCACAGTGAAAATATTTTGTAAGCGCATTTCATGAACCAAGTTATAGGATTTGTTGACAACTCGCATCGAGTTTGTTACACTTCTACCCGGCGTGAAGCACTGACAGTCATGTGGTTGTGACGTCATCGTAAACAAATCCGTTCTACTCATCCAGACGACTTCGCAACGGCGCCGTTGCCAGATTTTTTCACTCTGGAACCCGTTCTCAAAAGATTTCGTTTTGGGGCACCCAAAACGCCGGTGCCGTGTGGACGCCAGGCCAAAACAATAAACAATTTTATCAGATTCACCTGAATCTGTTGCCGTGTGGACAGGGCCTATAAGTGTGTATGTGTTTCAACCAGTCTGTATTCCCGCATCACACCCAGTATTCCTAGCACAGATTCCAGTTCCACAACATCCTTTACCAGGATTCATCTTACTGAAGATGAATGAATGGATTAAACAAACAAACAAACAAACAAATAAATGAATAAATGTAACACCTAAAGCATCTCCTGTAATCATTACATCACGATTGGTTGGTTTAAATGGAATCAGTGATTAAATGCGAAATTGTTCAGTTTATTGTAACCTATTTTGTGTAGCTCAGCCATTGTAACAAAGCGGCTTTAGCTTTCTAGAACGCTACACCTGGATGCCTTAATGAGCAAGTCAAAGCAAAAGTGGCACGGAAAAACTCACTAATGCTAATCTCAGAAAAAAAGAAGCTTTTGGAGGAACCGAGCCCCAAGAAACAGTAACAATCCCCGAGTTTCAGACAATTATCAGTAGAAAATATCAACACAGAATAATAAACACATAAGCGTATATGGGAGCTTCAGAGCACCAAATAAACATTCCAGTGAAGGTTTGAATTTCCTGTCAGTGGAGCTGACGTGCAGCTAATTAAAATCATAACAGAGCAGGGATTTAAAGTCCAGGTGATGAGAGCAGGAGCACCACCTCAGGATCTTAAACCAGCATTGTCTCGGATAGCAGAAGTGTCTATACAGCCTGGTTAAAAGAAAAAAAAAAGCAGCAACAGATCATTAATCCTGTTTGGAGTGTGCGATACGTGACATATGGTGTATATGATAATCATGTTGCAAGCTGAGACTCCAGCATGGCCAGCTATAACAGCGAAACTAAAAGCAGAGCTACAGAAGGTTGCACTGGCATGGGGTCGTCCAAACACATCAGCACCCCCTCAGTCCATCTGAGCGAGAGCGATAAAGTGTTTTATTCCATTTTAATTTAATTATCATTGTTTTGGAACTCCCATTTAAAACAGAGCACACTCTAACCACAAGAGGTTTCATCATAAATCCTGGAAGAAATGTTCCCGTACAGGCATTTCATAGCAGCTGGGCATTGTTAAAAAAAAAAAAACACCCTCGAACCCTTACTAAAGACAAGACAGCTAGCAGCTTGTGATTGAACTCGGCATGGTGGATCGTAATAGCTGGTAATTTCACTGATGTTTAGAGTTTAAGAGGATGATAGCTGTAGTTTGAATTTACACTTCAATTAGGACTGTCAATAAAATAAGGCTAATAAGGTCATATTTGTTATGAGATCTATAACAGAAAGAAGCATACAGATGCAATTAGCTTAGCACATCTAGCCACTGGGATTTTTGCCCATTCCTCAAGGCAAAACTCCTTCGAGTTAGATGGGTTGCGTTGGTGTATAGCAATCTTCAAGTTATGCCACAGATTCTCAATTGGATTGAGGTCAGGGCTTTGACTAGGCCATTCCAAGACATTTAAATGTTTCCCTTTAAACCACTTGAGTGTAGCTTTAGCAGTATGTTTAGGGTCATTGTCCTGCTGGAACGTGAACCTTCGTCCCAGTCTCAAACCTCTGACCAACTCAAACAGGTTTTCCTCCAGAATTGCCCTGTATTTAATGTCATCCATTTTTCCTTCAGTCCTGACCAGCTTTCCTGTCCCTGCAGAAGAAAAACATCCCCACAGCATCATGCTGCCACCACCATGCTTCGCTGTAGGAATGGTCTTGGGTTTGCGCCACACATGGCATTTCCCATGATGGCCAAAAAGATCAATTTTAGTCTCATCTGACCAGAGAATCTTCTTCCATGTGTTTGGGGAGTCTGCCACATGCTGTTGGGCAAACTCCAAACGTGTTTTCTTCAGCAATGACACAGGATAAGTGGTTACGGATAATGGATGGATGGATTTATCTTTGGAGAATACCATCATTTTTGTTTTCTTCTTGTTGATGTTCAGCCCTCTTTCTTCACTTTCTTCTTTCAGAATCTTTAAAAACTGTTCTAAATCTTCTTCATTTTTGGAGAGGAGAACTGTGTCATTGGCATATCTGATGTTCTGGACATATGCCATTGATGGTGAAGAGTATCTGGTCTGTTCTTTGTTTTACTTTCCTCATAATTTCTTCAGCATAAAGGGAGAATAAATCTGGTGATATTACACATCTTTGTCTCACACCTCCTTTGATTTGTGTCCATTCACTGAGTTCTCCATTGATTGATATTGCAGCCACTTGTTCCCAGTATAGGATTTTCAAAATTCTGACATCTCTTCCATCAACTCCCAGTTGTTCAATCCATCCATCCATCCATTATCCATAACCACTTATCCTGTGCTGGGTCGCGGGCAAGATGGAGCCTATCCCAGCTGACTATGAGTGAGAGGCAGGGTACATCCTGGACAAGTCGCCAGGTCATCACAGGGCTGACACATAGAGACAAAAATCCATCCATCCATCCATCCATCCATCCATCCATCCATTATCCATATCCGTTTATCCTGTGCAGGGTCGCAGACAAGCTGAAGCCTATGTCAGCTGACTATGGGTGAAAGGCGGGGTACACCCTGGACAAGTCATCAGGTCATCACAGGGCTGACACATAGAGACAGACAACCATTCACACTCACATTCACACCTACAGTCAATTTAGAGACACCAATTAACCTAACCTGGCATGTCTTTGGACTGTGGGGGAAACCGGAGCACCCAGAGGAAACCCACACAGACATGGGGAGAACACGCAAACTCCACACAGAAAGGCCCCCATCAGCCACTGGGCTCGAACCCGGACTTTCTTGCTGTGAGGTGACAGTGCTAACCACAACACCATGGGAAAAGTTACAATCTCAAAGTGTGACTTTCTTTCACTGTGGCATGGGTGTTACGTGCACTGTGGAATGGTGTGAAAAACAAAAAACATAACATTGAGTGAGCGACAGTTCTGTGGGTGGAAACAAACGTCTTGTTGATAAGAGAGGTCAGAGGAAAATGGACAGATTGGCTCAATCTTTTTTGCCAGGAAGAATATAGGACAGCAACTCATAGCAACTCTTTGCAACCGTGGTGAGCAGAAAAGCATCTCCGCATGCAGCAGAAGAAGACCACATTGAGTTCCACTCCTGCAGCCAAGAACAGGGATCTTAGAACCAAGAACAAGTTGCTATTAAAGTGGCCAGTGAGTGTATATTTTGGAAGATTTTTAAAAATTATTTCAGACACCATATTTTATCCTTTTTGACTCACGGTATTCCTACATATGGACAATCTGTTTAATTTTTAATGTAATTTTTAGAAATAGTGAACATTGATATGAGATGCAATTTTATGAATCTGGATTTGTTTCAAACCGGGGTGGCATGGTGGTGTAGTGGTTAGCACTGTCGCCTCAAAGCAGGAAGGTCCGGGTTCGAGCCCAGCGGCCGGCGAGGGCCTTTCTGTGCGGAGTTTGCATGTTCTCCAGTGTCCGCGTGGTGCTCCTTAGGGAGCTCCGGTTTCCCCCACAGTCCAAAGACATGCAGGTTAGGTTAACTGGAGACTCTAAATTGACAGTAGGTGTGAATGTGAGTGTGAATGGTTGTTTGTCTATGTGTCAGCCCTGTGATGACCTGGCGACTTGTCCAGGGTGTACCCCGCCTTTCGCCCGTAGTCAGCTGGGATAGGCTCCAGCTTGCCTGCGACCCTGTAGAACAGGATAAAGCGGCTAGAGATAATGAGATGAGATGGGTTAAAATGTCCAATTAATAGTTTATCAGTAGAAACTGACAGGAGCTCTTCGGGTTCCTGAAGTTATTGCTGAGAATTTTTTATTTGATGGGAAATCTGTCATGTTAAGAAGAATTGATAGAGCCCATATATTTCAGAGGAGTTAATCTGAGACCGAAGTTCTGAATAAAGCCTTGGGCTCAGGTAAATATACAGTAGTTAGTGTAGTATTTCTCCCTTCAGCCATTTTGTAAAGCGCTTTCTACATAGGCATAGCCCATGGGGGTAAAACTTACAGACCGCCAAATATATTAATCGACATTTCTGTAATTCAAATAGCATTAATTCCCTGTTCTCTAGTAACAATTTCATTCACAATGACAGGTTCAGGCAAGAGTGATCATCTCATCTCATTATCTCTAGCCGCTTTATCCTGTTCTACAGGGTCGCAGGCAAGCTGGAGCCTATCCCAGCTGTCTACGGGCGAAAGGCAGGGGACACCCTGGACAAGTCGCCAGGTCATCACAGGGCAAGAGTGATCATATATTAAAGAAATGAAAGTCCTGCTTTTACTGTATATTATAGGTGCTGTTATAACAAATGTGATCATTTCTTTGATAAAACGTTCAATATTTATTGAAACAATGCCATTTTTGTGACTGGAGGAACACACAGTCTCAATACAGAAGCTTCTAAATGGTACTTTAACGAGTTTGTCTTCCGCCTGGTCCGGGCTGTGCTCTATTTTTTCAATGCCTACTTATTCTACCCAGATGACTACCTACAAAACGAGCAGACTTGCAAGCAGCACCCTGCTGTGAGCGAAAGACTTGACAGCTCATCACTCATGCCAAAAAACAGACAGACGTGTCAGAATACTGTAATAATATTTGGCCGTTAAAGCCACAGCGAAGCATATGTCATTCTGACATGTCGATGGCTCAAACTTTCTCCATTTGTCGAGGTCGTCCTTTTTTTTTTTTACCACTGATCTGAGGACAAGTTTTCCAGCTTCTCCTAAAGCTGTTAAAATTATACCACAGAGAGCGGGGAGCCCGTTCTGCACTAATGTAATGACTGTCAGTTAGAGGAGGCTGCAGTTCAGCTCATCTCCTTCGTTCATTACACCAGTTGACCAGAATACCCAAAATCACTCCTGTGTGTTGAAGCATCCCTCGGGAATGTGACAAAATAAGAGTAAGAATGCTTTCAAGCTTTCTATACAACCCCAATTCCAAAAAAGTTGGGACGCTGTGTAAACTGTAAATAAAATCAGAATGCGATAATTTGCAAATCACGGCAACTCGATATTTCATAGAAAATAGTACAACATATCAAATGTTAGGGCGGCACAGTGGTGTAGTGGTTAGCGCTGTTGCCTCACAGCAAGAAGGTCCTGGGTTCGAGCCCCGGGGCCGGCGAGGGCCTTTCTGTGTGGAGTTTGCATGTTCTCCCCGTGTCCGTGTGGGTTTCCTCCGGGTGCTCCGGTTTCCCCCACAGTCCAAAGACATGCAGGTTAGGTTAACTGGTGACTCTAAATTGACCGTAGGTGTGAATGTGAGTGTGAATGGTTGTCTGTGTCTATGTGTCAGCCCTGTGATGACCTGGCAACTTGTCCAGGGTGTACCCCGCCTTTCGCCCGTAGTCAGCTGGGATAGGCTCCAGCTTGCCTGCGACCCTGTAGAAGGATAAAGCGGCTAGAGATAATGAGAATGAGATATCAAATGTTGAAACTGAGAAATTTTATTGTTTTTGTTTTTTTTTAATTTGATGTCAGCAACACGGTTCAAAAAAGTTGGGACAGGGGCATGTTTACCGTTACATTGCATCACCTCTACTTTTAACGACACTCTTAAAGGACATGGGACATGGATTTTTTTCTGGGTATAATTATGTATAAAGGACATAAGAAATGCCATCTAAATCACTGCAGGGCGTCAAAAATGTGAAAATCATCACATTATTAAACTTTTTTATACATCAGCATAAAACAAGGATTCGTTAATTAGCTAGGTGGTCACGTGACCCGTGACGTCACAAAAACTTTCCAAGGAGCCAGCGCTTGGGAATCTAATGTAAACAGGTTACCGAAATGGACACCATCGACAGTGACATTCCCGATGTTTCACAGAGATGTGAAGTTAGACCCTATCAATTCGAACCGATAGCTGGAAATTCACATGAACATGGATCTTGTCTTTACTCTGACGGGTCAGCTGATTCTGAGAGTGAGAGTTCATTCAATCCCCATGAAACTGAAAGCGGTCGGCTGGATAACACTTCCTGGTAAGTTAAAAACAATTCTGCTCAAAGGCTAATGATCTGTTGAAAGAAGTGTTATTTTTGTATCATACATTGAAAGTTCATCATAGATCTAGCTAAAGTCCGTTGCAAGCTAGTTTTTTTTGCTGATATCATGATGTCACCAGTTTTCGTGCATCACGTGTTCTCGAGCTATTGCGTTATTTTCGGAATTTCCGCGAGATTATGACGCGTTTTGACATTAGGGAAGCCCTTTTGTTTTCGTCAGTGGATGAGCTATTTTCTTGCCGAAAATCGCGAAAATGCTACGTATAAATAAGTAAAAGCCTTCTGAATCTGATTCTAGCTTAATTCTTTTTACATGGTACAAATAAATTTAAATTAAAGCCTTCAAGTGAGGCCTGTTGTCACGGACGCTGGCTAAAATGTCATTCGTGATCACCTGCTAAAAATAGAACTGAAAGTAAACCGGAAGTGCACTTGATATATTCTGCTACGGTGCCTCTTTGGGACATGCATGTTAAATGTTTATTGATATTTTCATGAAAAATTTCAGTGTATAAAGGTGTGACATGTTTCCTTACTAGAGGTTTTTCTATCTCCATAGCTCTTGAACTCGAGTCGTCCTGCCCAGTTAAGATCTTGGCACCATGATGACATGGTCCGAGCTTACCAAAGAGTAAAAGAAGATGGCATCAGCATTTATAAAGCTGCCAGAATGCAGAGGACAATACCGTTGGTTTTTTTTGGCATGTTCTGCATGGGACACCATACGGAATTCCGTGCCCATTTCAGCTGATGTCATATAGCTCAAGAACACGTGACGCGGAATTTCCCACATGCATTTTGAGCAAGGCTTTAGAAGTTTGTTTTTTTACTAGAAAACGTTTTTTCTGGTGAGTTTTTTATGTCATTTATTTCAGAAAAATGTATTAGTGCTAAAATTAACCAACAAAGACTTCATTCAAATGCATATTTGATGCAAGAACTATCAAAAGCAGCTTAGATTAACGAGAACCGGTGACGCCATGGTATTTTTCGATATTGATTGAGATACAATGCTTCCAGAGTCTGAGATGAAAACATTCAAAATGGCGAAACGCCATCACACAGCCAACAACACTACGCCATTTGGCGAAAGAGATGAAAATTAAGAAAAGTTAAACAAACTTACCAACATAATTTAACATTTATTTAAATGTCCATTAATGTTACAGGATTTCTTGACTGTCTCTACAGTTGTAGGAATGTTAGGCCCTGTATATTATGGCGCTATCACTGCCTCCATGAACCCGGCTATACGGCCTCTTAAATTTGGCTTGGCAATTAAGATCACGCAGTACCTGAGTATTAATGTTGAAAGAATCCTCTGTGAAATAGTCCAAACACAGTTTGTGGGAAACAGTAGGTGCAAAGTTTTTTCTACGGCAGTAGTGAGCCCACACTTTCCTCAGCTTCGGGTCCTTGGGGAATGCAAAAAAACTTACTCCAGGGCATTTCCCATTGGAATTATTGCAACCATAAGCAGCACAATACACCATGATGTTCAATGTACGTTAAAGACTATAAAAACAATTTTCTTGTCATCCACTTATCCATTCATCTACCCGCTTGTGCTGTGCCCGAAAGTTTTTGTTACGTATGATCACGTGACAGCGGCTGTTCCGGTTGTAAAATTTGCATATCGGAGCTCGAGCAGAAATGCCATATAATCATCATGAATATAACGATTTTGCTGAATTTCATAGATGATTTTGTATTTGTTGATGCAATTAATTCATATTTTTAATGGAAAGAAACTGATATAGCGTGCTTTTATGTTTCATGTCCCATGTCCTTTAATGTTTGGGAACGGAATAGATGCCAATTGCTGTCGTTTTGAAAGAGAAATGTTGTTCCTAATCTCAACACTGTAACGAGTGTCACCAGGCAAAACAAACCTCTCCCAGCAGCACTTATTTGATACCTATATGTTGATACTGGTAATATTTCTTAATCATCAGCTGTCAGGTTATAGTCCTATGAAAATCCATGACCTTGAGTTTGACATTTCAGAGTCATTCAAGGTTAAAGATCATGGTGCCAAATTAAAGCCCGTATGGCACTTCCTATAAGTTGATCTGTCTACCATCAACTGTTTTCAAGTTACAGCCCTCTGAAAATCCATGACCTTGAGTTTGACCTTTCAGGGTCACTCAAGGTCAAAGATCATGGTGCTAAATGAAAGGCCATATGGGAGGTCCTAATAATAGTAATGATCATAATAGTAAACATCTGTCTACCATCAACTGTTTTTGAGTTATAACAGAAAATATGTTATTTTGACCAGAAGGTTGACCTTTCCGGTGACCTTGACCTTCACCTTGATCCAATTACCCCCAAAATTTACTCAGGTAATCTACAGACCATTATCCACCTACTCTGAAAATTTGAAGTCAATCGGTGCAACTGTCTAGACACTAGATTGTTCACAGACAGACACACAAACAAAAACAAATCGCACTGATTACAAAACCTCACCCTGCTGACTCCATCGCGGGCGAGATAAAAAGTCAACATCATCTAAACATTATCGGAACAGATAATGTTTACTTGATGTTGACTTTTTACAGTGTTGCGATGAGTTCATTTAACTCAATTCTTGAGTAAATTTTGCTCCAATATTTTTTCAGTGTTTTTTTCCCTTCACTGGTTATTATGCATTTCAGTTTCTGCATGTTTCATTCTTAGATCTACGGTCTATGTATTTGTATTTAATGGTCTGTTTAATGGTCACTAACACCTTTAGTGAGTCAATCCAGAAGTTACACACCAATGAGCAAATGCAGTCACGTCAGCCTACATTTAGACTCAACTGGTAGAACCCAAGATGATTAATTACCTCACCCGCTACGGAATAAGTGGAGCGAGGTATTGTTTTCGGTGGGGTTTCTTTGTTTATTTGTTTATTTGGTTTTTTTTAAATGATATCATGGGAAAATGGCTGGATCAATCTTCATGAAACTTTCAGGATAGATGGCCATTGGTCTCAAATAGAACCTCCAGCATTTTGAGGGTCATCTGGTCAAGGTCACCAAAAAGGTCAAAATCGTTTTTGTTGTAGCTACTGCCTCATATAGAGGTGCTAGCCACTATGTCATCATGCTGTAAGAATGTAAGAGTGTAATGATCGCACACTGCGCATGCAAATACACATGTTCTGATTAAAATGGCCAGTGAGTGTATAAAGTTCGGTTCACTATTTGAAATAAATGGACAAGAATAAAGAAATCACTTTCAGACCTACACTCTACTATGAGGGATGTTCTAGTAGTAGAGTGATAGTAATAGTAGTTATAGTAATAGTAGAGGGATATCCTAGTAGTAGAGGGATGTCCTAATAGTAGGGTGATATCCTAGTAGTAGAGTGATATCCTAGTAGTAGAGGGATATCCTAGTCATAGAGGGATATCCTAGTCATAGAGGGATATCGTAGTAGTAGAGGGATATCCTAGTAGTAGAGTGATATACAAATAATAGAGTGATATCCTAGTAGCAAAGGGATATCCTAGTCATAGAGTGATATCCTAGTAGTAGAGGGATATCCTTGTAGTAGAGTTTTTTATATATATATATATATATATATATATATATATATATATATATATATATATATATGGAGCGAGAGAGAGAGAGAGGGATACACTCAGAAAATCAAGTACATTATTGTACCTTTAGAGGTACAAGGGGGCGGCACAGTGGTGTAGTGGTTAGCACTGTCTCCTCACAGCAAGCCCAGTGACTGATGGGGGCCTTTCTGTGTGGGGTTTGCATGTTCTCCCTGTGTTTGTGTGGGTTCCTCTGGGTGCTCTGGTTTCCCCCCACAGTCCAAAGACATGCGGTTAACTGGTGGCTCTAAATTGTCCATGATCAAAAGCAGTGCAGCAGAGGGGTGGCTAACTGGCTGTCCTTACTTTGCCAAGAAACCCTAGGAAAGGGACCCAACCCAGAACACACTGGATGGGTGAAGAAGAAGAAGAAGAAGAAGAAGAAGAAGACTAAAGGTACTAACATAAAGACTTCGGGTTTTAGCCGCATATTTACATCAATTCTTGTATTTAACACTCTGAGGTCCTGGGCCTGTCAGACACTCTGTGGCAGTCTGATAAACCTTGACATATAAATATATCTGCACAAGACTTTTGAAGTCTGAATCTTGTAAACATAGGCGTTGGCTACATAAAAGTAAGAACAGCATTCAGAAATGTTATGTAGTTTCAATACTAATTGTAGAAACTTCAGACTACCTTTGTTTTCTCCAAAGTCAGTTGCCCTTTCAAATGAATATTGATGAGGTAGGTGTAATTCACCTGTAATCCCCCCCTCCCCCCGTCACTGTCAATAGTCCATTTGTCAAAGGCAAAGACCCTGGCCCTGGCCCCTGTACCTCCCTGCCCCCACACCTCTCTGCTTGGAAAGTTACTGCAAAGAAAAGAAGCCCTAAAAGCCAAAGCTACATTTCACAATCTTATGCATAGACTTATGCACAGACTATAATAAATCTAAAGTTAGCAATGAAGATAAACTATGACTATGCAGGGCATGTTGACTTGGGTAACTAATGCCTGTAAATCAGTAATCAGTAAATCAGTGAAACATAGTTTGGCAACAGAAAAATGTTTTCAAAACTTGACGAAAATAACACAGCACGTTTCGATCAACTAGTTCTTTCTCTTCAAAGAGCACCTCCTATCCGAACAACCCACTAACCATCTAACATGCACTCACTTCTTCTTACTCTATGATTTCCTACGTTTTACTGTAGCTTGATTGTTTTTCTCAATTGTAAGTCGCTTTGGATAAAAGCGTCTGCTAAATGTAATGTAATGTATTTCTTCCTATATGCCAACCGAAAAAGCATGACAACAACCACTAGTGAGACATCTTCTTTGCATTGGCCATTCCTCAAAGTTTCTCAGTTGGTATGGAAACAAGTGAATATGTGCACTTGTTTATAGATAGTTTGCACATGACGTCACAGAGTCGGGGATTCCCTAGTGGCGGCCATCTTGCGGGTCAAGCTTACCGTACGGGTGACTGAGCACACATTGTAACGCATGAGTACAGAGTCTTCAAAAGAACCCAAACAGGCTATTTAAAGCTAGCAATGGTGCACACCTGTTGTATTCACGGCTGTCGTAATAGGTCAAATGATGACGTCAAGCGGAGCTTTTATGGAATTCCCACTGTACAGGAGCACGAAGGCAAGCAAACAAACTCAGCATACAAAGGAGAAATCTATGGCTTGCAAGAATCAACCGCAAGGATTATCAGCCTTCCAAACACAGCAAAGTCTGCTCCGATCATTTTATAAGTGGTAAGTTGTTTAAATAAACAATCAATTGTGTTTAAGTTTGTTTTTGGAAACCAAAACATCGTGTAAACAATCTCTGGAGAATGCCTAACTGGAACCGCTGAGTGTACGTTTGCATTGTAATGTACACTTAATATCGCTCGTTTGTCACGTTTCTATTTGACACTTGTCACTTCACTCACGCAAGGGTCATTTTTGAAAAACATTTTAGGTCTATTCTGTATGATTTGATTTCTGTTTGGGATGCAAACAGCGCGCCTTTTGGCAGATGCCGCCTGAATCACGCAGATCCGATTTTTTTTTTCAGGGGGGGCGTTGGAGTGTCTGATTATAATTTCAAAGTAAATTCTGTATTAAAATTACTAAATAAGCAAATCTGTTACAGTCCATGAAACAGGAAGTATAAGGATGAGAAAAAAGCAGTTTAAATCGCAAAGCTGCGCACATTTGCGCAGCCTGAGCGGTGTGCAGGACTGCGCAAATGTGCGCAGCTTTGCAATTTAAACTGTTTTTTCTCATCGTTATACTTCCTGTTTCATGGACTGTAACGGATTGGCTTATTTAGTAATTTTAATACAGAATTTACTTTGAAATTATAATCAGACACTCCAACGCCCCCCACCCTAAAAAAAAAAAATCAGATCTGCGCGATTCAGGCGGCATCCGCCAAAAGGCACGCTGTAGAATATATAAAGTTGTATATATCAGTGTGGCAGTTCGTAGGAGGGGGAGGAGCACAGAAAGACGGCAGGCCAGAATAAAGTTCCATAATTCAATTTATTTGTTCTTTTCAGAGACAAATATACTCCCAGCCACACAGAACACGCAAGTTGGCTGGTTCAGGAGAGAGCTGCCTTCCTCTGCTCTCTCTCTCTCTTTATATAGGGCGCGGTCACTGGGAAGACACACAAACACAGGTTAATTGACATCAGGTGTAGTGATTCTGCCACTTACCTTCCCTGACTCCGCCCTCCTGTCACAGACCAGCGCTTGACCACGCCCCCGCTGCCACATACCCCCACCGCCCGACTCAGGCCAGCCAGCCGTCCGGCCTGCAGCCGACTCCCCCCCCCTTGACGGGAGAGAAAGTCCGCCACAACCATCTGCGCCTCCGGCCTGTGGATCACCTTGAAATTAAAGGGTTGGAGTGCCAGATACCAACGGGTGATCCGCGCGTTGGCATCCTTCATGCAGTGGAGCCACTGGAGGGGTGCATGGTCTGAACAGAGCGTGAAAGGGCATCCCAGCAGGTAGTAGCGGAGGGCGAGGACTGCCCACTTGATCGCGAGGCACTCCTTTTCTATTGTGCTGTAGCGCCCCTCGCGTACCAATAGCTTTCTGCTGATGTACAGCACGGGACGATCCTCCCCCTCCACCTCCTGGGACAACACGGCCCCCAGCCCTCTGTCCGACGCATCCGTCTGTAACATAAAAGGGAGAGAAAAGTCAGGGGAGTGTAATAGTGGCCCCCCGCACAATGCAGCCTTTACTTCAGAGAAAGCCCGCTGGCATTGCTCCGTCCACTGGACCGGATCTGGTGCCCCCTTTTTAGTGAGATCATTCAGCGGGCTGGTGACGTCCGAATAATTAGGTATAAACCTACGATAGTAGCCAGCCAGCCCCAGGAACTGTCTCACCCCCTTTTTGGTCTTGGGCCTCGGGCAGGCCGCAATTGCTGCTGTCTTGTTAATTTGGGGACGCACCTGCCCGTTGCCCAAGTGGAAGCCCAGATACCGTACTTCCACCCGCCCAAACGCACACTTCTTTGGGTTGGCTGTGAGACCCGCTTGCCTCAGCGACTTAAGGATGGCCCTCAGGTGTTGTAAGTGCCGCTGCCAGTCATTACTATAAATAATGATATCGTCGAGGCATGCGGCCACATAGGTGGTGTGGGGGTGGAGGACCCTGTCCATCAGCTGCTGAAACGTAACGGGCACCCCAAACAGCCCAAAAGGAAGTGTGACAAACTGGTGTAAGCTGAACAGTGTGGAAAAGGCCATTTTTTCTCGGGATAATGGGGTCAAGGGGATCTGCCAATAGCCCTTTGTCAAATCCAGTGTCGAGTAAAAGCGAGCCGTGCCTAGCCGATCGAGCAACTCATCAATACGAGGCATTGGGTACGCGTCGAATTTAGACACCGTGTTGACTTTTCTGTAGTCCACACAGAACCGGACCGACCCGTCGGCCTTGGGAACCAAGACCACTGGGCTGCTCCAGTCACTGTGGGACTCCTCGACGATGCCCATCTCGAGCATGGCCTCGAGTTCTTCCCGAACCACTTTTTTCTTGTGTTTGGGTAGCCTGTAAGGGCGGCTACACACTACCACCCCCGGGGGCGTCTCAATGTGGTGCTTTATGAGGTCGGTGCAGCCGGGCAGGGGCGAGAACACGTCCAAAAACTCGGTCTGCAACTGGGCGACCTCTGCGAATTGGGTCGGGGAGAGGTGGTCTCCACAGGGGACCAGAGAGGTATGCGATGCCAGTGCGCCCTTTTGAACCTCCCGCCCCAGCTCCGCCTTCTCTGGAACCACCGACACCAACGCTACGGGGACCTCCTCGTTCTAGAGTTTGAGTAGATTGAGGTGGTAAATCTGTAGCGCCCCACCCCTGTCCGTCCGCCTCACCTCATAGTCGACATCCCCAACTTGCCGTGTGACCTCAAAGGGTCCTTGCCACTTGGCGATCAATTTGGAGCTCAATGTGGGCAACAGTACAAGTACTCTATCTCCCAGTGCGAACTCCCTAAGGTGCATACCCCTGTCGTACAGGCAGGTTTGCCGTTCTTGGGCCTGCCGCAAATTCTCCTGGGTTAGGTGTGTGAGTGTGTGGAGTTTTGCGCGCAGGTCAATAATGTATTGAATTTCATTTTTACTTGGTGAAGGTCCCTCCTCCCAATTTTCTCACAGCACATCTAAAATGCCGCGCGGCTTATGCCCGTATAACAATTCAAACGGGGAGAACCCCGTGGAGGCTTGGGGGACCTCTCGCACTGCAAATAACAAGGGTTCGAGCCATTTATCCCAGTTACGTGCGTCCTCACTTACGAATTTTTAAATTATATTCTTGAGGGTGCGATTGAACCGTTCAACTAAACCGTCCGTTTGTGGGTGATACACGCTGGTGCGGATTGGCTTAATACCTAATAGCCCATACAGTTCGCTCAGTGTTCGTGACATAAACGAGGTGCCTTGGTCAGTCAGAATCTCTTTCGGGATTCCAACTCGGGAGATGACGCGGAAGAGTGCCTCCGCAATACTGCGTGCTGAGATATTGCAAAGAGGCACCGCTTCTGGGTATCGCATTGCATAGTCCACCAGAACTAATATAAAGCGGTACCCTCATGTTGACCGATCTAATGGCCTGACGAGATCCATCCCAGTTCTTTCGAATGGGGTCTCGATTAATGGTAGGGGTGCAAAGGCGCTTTTGGAATGGCCGCTGGATTTACTAACTGGCATTCGCGGCATGCCGTACACCACCTACGGGCATTGCCGCGAATCCCCAGCCAATAGAATCGGGCCATTATTCAGGCTAGTGTCTTATCCTGCCCTAAGTGTCCAGCCATGGGATTAAAGTGAGCCGCCTGGAATACCAATTTCCGGCGGCTTTTTGGAATCAAAAGCTGTGTGATTTGCTCTTTCGTCTGAGTGTCCTGCGTCACTCGGTATAATCTATCTTTCAGAATAGAAAAATAGGGGAAGGACGGGGTGGCATTCGGCGGGAGCGTTTGACCATCGATTACTCTCACTTGGTCAAACGCATGCCGCAGAGTCTCGTCTCGCGACTGCTCTAATGGGAAATCCGCAAGGGATTCCCCGAGAGAGGGAGGAGGAGCCTGTGGCTCCTCACTCTGATGCGGAGATGACATAGACGGCTCTGCGACAGCTGCTCCCGCCAAAGCGACACCGGGCCCTCCCCCTGCTGAACTATGACAGGACCCACTCTTCACTAGATGACTCATCAACTCCCCGAATCCCGGCCAATCAGTCCCCAAAATTATCGAGTGGGTGAGGCGAGGATTAACCGCCGCCTTTACTATAAATTTTTCCCCTCGGAACAAAATGTGGACCGACACCAATGGGTAGCTGTGAACATCCCCATGCACACACAACACCTTCACCCCCTGTGCTCCCCCCAATGCCTTGTCTTGCACCAGGCTTTGGTGAATTGAGGTCTGATTACAACCAGAATCCACCAACGCCTGATATGTATCCCCTTGGATACTCACTGGTATGCGATACGCTCCGGCCCAATCGAGGGCAGCTCCTGGCGCGTCGGGGATCCGAACCACCGCGCCCACTTCCATTGCCGAGCATTGCTGTTGGAGGTGGCCCGGCTCCCCGCAGCGCCAGCAAACCGGCCCGGGCTTCCTCTCTGCACCGGCGCCCTGGGGCTCACTCACCTGAGGGGGGGAAGAGACAGACACACAAGGGAAAAATGGGAGGGCACCGCAGGTGCGACAGGCCGGCTGGGGTGGGGCCGGCCCCCGCCTCTGCGGTGGGGGAACGGGGCAAGGATGAGACACAGGAGGAGAGAGGGGGAGAGAGAGAGGAGAGGAGAGAAGAGGATGTCCGCTGTCCTGCCATCAGAACAGCCACCAAATGGTCCTCCGCCAACTCAATGGCCTGATCCAGTGACGCCGGGCGGTGGCACTGGACCCACTCTGCGGTTCCCTCTGGCAGGCGGCCGATGAACTGCTCCAGCACCACCTGATTGAGGATTCCCTCAGCGTCGGGGTTGTTGGCCCTCAACCACTGCCAGCAGGCGACCCGGAGCTGCTGGCCAAACGCGAACGGCTGGCCGACTTCCTCCAGCCACAGAGCGCGGAAGCGCTGTCGCTGTTGTTCGGGGGTGCGCCCCACCCACTGGAGGATGGCCCGGCAAGGGTCTGCATAGGCCAGCTGGTGGTCAGTGGGGAGCTGTAGCGCAGCCAGCTGCACCTCTCCCATTAGCAGGGGGAGAAGCCACGCCGTGCACTGCTCCATCGGCCACCCCGAGGTCTCCGCGACTTGCTCGAAGAGCGTGATGAATGCCTCGGGGTCATCCTGTGGGCCCATCTTGGTTAGGGTGAGGGGGGATGGGCCCACGGTGGGAGCGCTGGTGGACCCTGCCGACGCGAGGAGGTGCCGGAACGCCTGACGATCTTCCTGCTGCGCCAGCACCAGGGCCTCAAACCGACACTCTTGCTCCTTCCGGAGGGTGACTAGCGCCTGGTGCTGGCTCTGCTGGGCCATGGCGAGGGCGTGGACCAGGTCTGTGAAGGGGGAGGACTCTATGGGGCTGTTCTTTTCCTGTGCTCCCTCCCGGGTTTCGGCACCACTGTGGCAGTTCGTAGGAGGGGGAGGAGCACAGAAAGACGGCAGGCCAGAATAAAGTTCCATAATTCAATTTATTTGTTCTTTTCAGAGACAAATATACTCCCAGCCACACAGAACACGCAAGTTGGCTGGTTCAGGAGAGAGCTGCCTTCCTCTGCTCTCTGTCTCTTTATATAGGGCGCAGTCACTGGGAAGACACACAAACACAGGTTAATTGACATCAGGTGTAGTGATTCTGCCACTTACCTTCCCTGACTCCGCCCTCCTGTCACAGACCAGCGCTTGACCATGCCCCCGCTGCCACAATCAGACAGCCTTTAAAGTTTGATGAAGTCAGTTTCAGGCTTTGGAGCAGGCTTTGGCAGTTTCAGGCTTTGGCAGCCCTGCATAGTCACTTGAAAATGCATCTTTGTCCACTTCATAGGGGTCAATTCCCCCAATCAAGGCCAGTTTGGCTGCATACCGTTGTCGTGAGATGTCATCTAATGTATCTATATACTTCTGTTTGCTTGATTTTGCCGACATTGATCTTTATTTTAGAAAACTGACTATATAACTTCATAAATTCGTCCGAGATAACATAGCCGGTAATGGCAATGGTCCGTTTTGTTTGCCCCACAAGATGGCGGCTGGAGGGCGTTCCTTGGAATGCCATTACATCAGTGAAAACTATTTATTGAGGTATTTCACCTGACGTCACAGGGTCACGTGACGCCCCGGTGTCCACCATTTTGGACGGCAAGCTAGCTAATGTCAACAACAGTAGCTGGTATGTTACTGTAGCAATGTTTACGGTCAGTCATTTGGATGACTGTTAAAACCTTTCAGTCTCAAGTTTTTTCTTTACTGGATTTACTAGTTTACTGAGCCAGCCGGCCCCGGAGCGCTAGCTAGCTTGCCGGCCCCGGAGCGCTAGCTAGCTTGCCGGCCCCGGAGCGCTAGCTAGCTTGCCAGCCCTGGAGCGCTAGCTAGCTTGCCGGCCCCGGAGCGCTAGCTAGCTAGCCGGCCCCGGAGCGCTAGCCAGCCAGCCAGCCGGCTCCGGAGCGCTAGCCAGCCGGCTCCGGAGCGCTAGCCAGCTGGCTCCGGAGTGCTAGCTAGCTAGCCAGCCAGCCAGCCAGCCAGCCAGCCGGCTCCGGAGCGCTAGCCAGCCAGCCAGCCGGCTCCGGAGCGCTAGCCTGCCGGCCCCGGAGCGCTAGCTAGCTAGCCGGCCCCGGAGCGCTAGCTAGCTAGCCGGCCCCGGAGCGCTAGCCAGCCAGCCAGCCAGTCGGCTCTGGAGCGCTAGCCAGCCAGCCAGCCGGCTCCGGAGCGCTAGCCAGCCGGCCCTGGAGCGCTAGCCAGCCGGCCCCGGAGCGCTAGCTAGCCAGCCAGCCAGCCCGCCCCGGAGCGCGCTCAGTAAACTAGTAAATACAGTAAAGGAAAAACTTATAACGGGCCATGTCTCAACAGACTAAGAAGTTATTTCAATGACATTGAATAACATTTTGTTTATCCTGAGGACCGAAAGTAAATGAAAATGTGAACAAATCTTAGCTGTCAGTGAACAATCCTGGTGGAAGCAGGTAAACGTCGTTCTCTAAGCCTGCTAACCTCAATTTTTGCAAATACCTCTCCCTCTGCTCGCCCTGTAAATGCCCTACGTCGCTGGATAGTGAAGGTGTTTTCTGCATCTCGCTCCTTTTTCTTTTATGTTTTTCGTTTGTCACCTTCCTCGCATTCAAACCGATTCGAGCCGTGCCGTCCAAAATGGCAGTGTCACATGACTTGGTTACGTGAGTGAAATACCTCAATACCGGTGAAATGGGGTGTGTTCTCACCTCCCCTTGCTACACAATGAGCGAATGACGACACTGATGTTCCATGCGCTTAACATGTGAATAGCTGATGGGTGTGTCGTTAAGAGGCTGTTGCTGGCTGAAGTACTGAAATTCGTAAGATTTGTTTTTATTCTCTTTACAAAGTGCTAAAGATAAAGTTTGTTTTAAAGATATATATATATATATATATATATATATATATATATATATATATATATATATATATTTGAAAACTAGAAGATTCAAGGTTTCTAGTGGTGTTACTTGAATGTTTCTACCACAAAAACTCGCAGAGCTTTAGATGCGTGTTTACTAACAGTCCTAAAAGTCCCCTGTGGGGGGTCAGTGATCTGAGTGTTAATGCAGAATTAATTCTTATCCTTTGGTTTTTCTGTAATTTGTAAAAATCACAGATTTGTTTTTGTCATCTTTACTGGACCACTGAATCTTTTCCTATTACTTCAGTGTAGTTTTATTACATTTAATGAGCTCAAGATCCATGTTTCAAACACTTCAGAGAAATGTTAACTACCTTGAAACCTTATATAAGATTTCAAGCACATCTGTCACTCGTACTAATCTCCTCTTTTCAGTCTGACAGCCATCCAATTACCGAAGCAGTCAGAAAACTGCCACCATTATGTTCTTTCCTATCATTGAGTTCTGAAGCATATCTGCAATTTCTCACATTTCTTTTTGAATTAGAAATATATCTACCAGAGCATACTTGTGATGGCGAGATGCCTGGATCAGAGCTTCTCTCAAACAGCAGGTCTTGTGGGATGTTTATGGTGTTGACTTGGCCTTCCAATTCCCCAGCCCTCAATGCAATCTAGCATCTGTGGGATGGACTGGACAAACAAGTCGGATCCACACAGGCCTGCTGTTAAAGCCTTGGTGCCAGATACCACAGAACATCTTCAGAGGTCTTGTGGAGTCCAGGCTTCGATGGATCAGAGCTGTTTAGGGCCACAAGGAGGACTTAGACAATATTAAGCAGGTGGTTTTAATGCTATGCCTGATCAGTGTATAAATAAGTATTCGCCCAAGTAATTACCCATTCCATTCTGAATAATTACTGCTCCATGGCACCAAGTGCTCTTGGACAAATGTGTGCTTTTCAATTCATTATGTGTAAGTATGTTCCAGAAATTACTTGCAATTACCATATAGTTGACTTTTAAATACTAGGTATGGACCACACTGTGAAATGAAGTGCACACTGTCTTACTGCAGCAATAATTATATAAAAAAAGAACAGACTTGTAAATAATTAAAAAGTAGAACTAACAGTTAATACAAGAATCCGAATATGAACGGTTCACGGAGACTGTAACATACGATATTGTGCATGATGTATTGTACACTCACGAACCATCTGTTACTCATTAGTCACAAAAGCAGAGGAGTCAGGGAGATTTTGTCCAAGTCCAGATTCACATCAGAGAATACAAGGGCGGAATCAAAAAAACGAGGGGCGCAGATGCACTTTTTGGAGAACACAGAGCAACCACATGAATACATGCTGGAGCAAACATCTCAGCTTTAATGCATGCTTATGAATCCGATCAATATCACTTCACACACTGTGCTACATATTCAAAGAGAAGTTATACATGTGGAGTAAAATGGTGAAATGGAAATCGCACACGTCTTTACTCGGACCTCACAAATATACAGGACCAGTCAAAAGTTTGCACACTACTAGAGCGGCAGCTACAATTATTGACACCTTTTTCATTGATCTTTTGGCCGTTGCAAAAGTATAAAAGACTTTCAATATGTGAATTGTGCATGAATAATTACTCAAACTTCCACTGAAAAAAAATGAGTTGATTCCCGGTTACTTAGCATATCAGATCACGTGACACCATTCCACAATTATGAACACCTTTGTCCATAGTTATCAACACCATTCCACAATTATTGATGCCTTTGTCCACAGTTATCGACACCGTTCCACAATTATCAATACCTTTGTCCTCAGTTATCGACACTGTTCCACAATTATCGACACCTTTGTCCACAGTTATCGACACCGTTCCACAATTATCAACACCTTTGTCCTCAGTTATCGACACCGTTCCACAATTATCGACACCTTTGTCCACAGTTATCGACACTGTTCCACAATTATCGACACCTTTGTCCACAGTTATCGACACCATTCCACAATTATCGACACCTTTGTCCTCAGTTATCGACACTGTTCCACAATTATCGACACCTTTGTCCACAGTTATCGACACTGTTCCACAATTATCGACACCTTTGTCCACAGTTATCGACACCATTCCACAATTATCGACACCTTCGTCCACAGGTATCGACACTGTTCCACAATTATCGACACCTTTGTCCACAGTTATCGACACCATTCCACAATTATCGACACCTTTGTCCACAGTTATCAACACCATTCCACAATTATCAACACCCAGATGATTATTTATTTTAAAAAATAATCAGTGTGTGGTATTAAGTTAACAAAACATAGTTTTTATTTAAAATTTGTTTTCCATAGACTTATATTTAGTACAAAATTTCTTTTATATAAATATATGGATGACGGTGTTTACATAAATGAGGAAGTAATTCTGTTTGTAAACAAATGAACTGATAATGTTTAACCTGTGTCAGAAAATCTTTTTGTCCCACTTTCTAAATAATTTTGTAGATCACATTTTGTTAATCATTCGTTGTCGTTTGTATTAATTTCTAGTTTTGTAGTTTACCAATAAATGTCAACAGGGAATTGACATTGTAACCACATGAACATCCAGGTCAAAGGTTGCATGTCATTCCTCGAACCAAAATATAAAATGTCTGCTGATATTGTAATATGTGGTCGATATTTACAACAAACTGCAAAAAAAAAAATCTATATTTTCTGAATGGAATAGAAAAATCTGAATATTTCAAGCATGTACTTTTTTATATGCTAGGAATTTAATTCTGATCTAATTCTATTTACTGCAATAGGATTCCAAATACTCTATAAACATTCCATTCTGTTATCAATCAGAAAAAATGATTATAAATCACAGCACTTTTAAACTTTTTTTTTTTAAAGTACTTCATCTACTTCAACAATGTTACCTAGAGATCATTCCATAACAGTTGTAAATGTCCCTTAATTCCACAGGGTGTCGATAATGGTGGACACCGGTGAAAGTGATCACTATTATCGACACCTCATGTGGCTTCTCAAACGTGCGTTTAGATACAAAATGGCGACTGAAAATCAAATGAAAGAGTAAGAAACAAAGTAGGTTTCGACAAGGAGATCATGAAATATCGGTGAATTTGATCAGTAAAAACATGTCCATGATCTTTCCACCATGCTTACCTGCGATGATAACGTCCGGGTTTACCTCAAATTGCTGATCGTGCTGAAAAAACTTCCATCTCAGGTAACGAGCTGTGTCATCAGATGACAAGATCAAAGGGTGAGGGGGCGGGGTCTTCCGGTTGATTAATTAACCAATAATAACTGTTGTAACTGAAACTCACCTTTGTAAAATTGTTTTTTATTGGTAAATCTGAAAAGGTGTTGATAATTATGGACTGTCGATAATTGTAGGCGCCGCTCTAGTAAAATCAAGATATTTTATGCTAAAATCTCAATCTGACTGTGTATAACTTTTAAACATAGGTTGAACATGTCACATTTATCTCTGAGTTTGAGGTATTTTAGTTGTTTTGTTTTAAAGAAATTCATTGAGCGTAATTAGATGATCACTATGATTAAACAGTAATAAGTAACTACTGTAAGTAGAAAAAAAAATACTGTGCAACAGGACTGGCTTGATGATTACATTTCTTTTATTTCCATAAGCTTGAGTGTAAACACAAATTAAATCAAAATACACAAGTGGCTTATTGTCTAGGACTGTTTATTATATAGATACGAGTGTTTTACTGGGAAATACACCACTCGTATTTTTCATATGAGCTCCATCCAGGACACTGAGTAACATATTTGTTTGTGAATGTGTCAATATAATAAAAAGAAAATCACACGTTGGCTTGAAGATATGAAGTTTATCTTCTCGTGTTGAAAAATTCACATTTTTCATACCAAATATGTCATGAGTCTGAGTGACATATTTAAATAATATTGGCTGGCGTTGAGTGGTACACTACCGTTCAAAAGTTTGGGGTCACCCAGACAATTTTGTGTTTTCCATGAAAAGTCACACTTTTATTTACCACCATAAGTTGTAAAATGAATAGAAAATATAGTCAAGACATTTTTCTGGCCATTTTGAGCATTTAATCGACCCCACAAATGTGATGCTCCAGAAACTCAAAGGAAGGTCAGTTTTATAGCTTCTCTAAAGAGCTCAACTGTTTTCAGCTGTGCTAACATGATTGTACAAGGGTTTTCTAATCATCCATTAGCCTTCTGAGGCAATGAGCAAACACATTGTACCATTAGAACACTGGAGTGAGAGTTGCTGGAAATGGGCCTCTATACACCTATGGAGATATTGCACCAAAAACCACACATTTGCAGCTAGAATAGTCATTTACCACATTAGCAATGTATAGAGTGGATTTCTGATTAGTTTAAAGTGATCTTCATTGAAAAGAACAGTGCTTTTCTTTCAAAAATAAGGACATTTCAAAGTGACCCCAAACTTTTGAACTGTAGTGTATATCAGATATAGTCCATTCAGCTAGCATGGTACTGAATGAGTCAAAGACAAGTTTAATATCATACTAGCTGAATGGAATATATCTGATATACCATGAAAAAGCCAGTCAGTATTGTTATTATTATACATACACACTCTTCATATCAGCATTCTCGAAGGCCAATGCTAGCTTACCCGCGAGTTGGCATTGTGAAGTAACCTTCCAGCCAGTGTATCATTCATCAGTAGTAGTGAAACCAACACTAGCTTACCTGTGAGTTAGCTTGGCAGTGCAGTCACCTTCCAGCCGGTATTGCATTTTTCATATGAAATACATCACAGATATATTCCATTATATATGTTGAGTGGTATATCAGATATATTCCATTCAGCTAGCATGATACTGAACAAGTCGAACACGAGTAGCTGAATGGAATATATCTGATATACCATGAAAAAAGCCAGCCAATATTATTATTATTATTATTATACATACACATTCCTTTCAGGTGTTCTCTTTCAAAATTCTCTCAAAATCTTCCATATTCAACGAAGCAAACCTGACGGCCATGTTTGTTTACAAATTGTCTCAGTCGCTCACTGGCTAGCCTGGAAGTTTTACGTCTCCGATGTGTGACATCATGTTGTCTTGACAACCATGCAACATCGTAAACCATATTCAACTCTCATTCTCCATTGGGTAGAGTGATGTAATACACATAGGATAAGCGATACGCTAACAGTATTGCATGCTATCAAACCAAATGAATGAAACCCGATAGAAGGGACTAGAACACATGTTGTGAAAATGGCGAACCATCTCAAAATGAAAATTCTTTTGATTAACTTGTGTATTTTTTGTCGATGTAGCCATATAATATAAAGAACATTACACGGTGGTGTGAAGATATGAAGTTTATCTTCTGGTGTTGAAAAATTGTTCACCCATGAAATATATTAGCCACTCGAAGATAAACTTCATACCTCTGCACCACCGTGTAATATCCTCTATTTAGTATAAACACGCAGGTGATTATAGGAAATCGTGCGCGCTGAGAAATTGGTCGAGAAATTCGGATGATTTCTCGATAATCACCTCGGCAAAATGGCGACCGATCGCGTCATCACCGTGAGGAAGAATCACACATGATGAACAAAAACGCTGTTCCTAAAAGCACTAAGATGCTCCTAAGTTTGGTCTAAATCTATTCAAAGGTAAGGTGGGATTTATTTGTGATTTATTTTATCGATTTCAAAGCAAATTGTTTTCTATGACTCGGCGTAGATAAGTGACACAAGTCTGCGCCGCGCCGTTATTACATTTGCATGAAGATGTGTATTTATGTGAAAACAATGATCCATTCAGGCTCAGTGTGATGTAGAAAGAAAACAGAGTGAAGCGTCTGCATTTTCTCTCCAACATGTGTCACGATTCCACGTCACCATCCTCCAGTGCCTTTGACAACGTCGTACCCGCTGTTGAAATTGTTGTAATCAGAACTTACACCAAATATTAACGCCATCATCATGCAATGTGAACGAGCAAAGGCCGTCATCAGCAGCGTGGATCTCGCAGATGACTCGCCTCGTTCCATGCTCACAGGGTGATAATTACGCCGGAACTGAACAGGATGATGTGTAATGCTGTGCAAACCTTCACTACTCAGGTAAGAGATTCATTAAAGCTATGTTTTGTCTCTCACTCGTTCTGGTGCTCGATGCGTGTGATTTTTCCCACATTTCATTCTCTGTACGCCTGACGTCTCCAGCACGGCCCTGGTATTAGATTAATTATAGCATTTCTCATTGTTTTGGAACATTTCCTCCTAACACCATAGGTTTTTTTGTTTTTTGTTTTTTATTAGTAGTATTTGTTGCTCGGCACATTTTCACTCCCTAGTGTGTCTTTCAGCCTTATAAAAAAAAAAAAAAAGATCAAAGATTAAATTTGCTTCCAGGAGTAGAAATGGAACAAACCCAGGCCTCCTGTTCATTTTTTCCAACCTTGAACTTCATTTTACCTGCTCCTCATCCATCAGCAAGGCCAAAATTTGTAGATATCAAACCTCTGGGAACGCTTTCAAGAGGTCAAATGTAGTTTCAGTACTCCTCTGTACAAGTACAAGCGATGACTGATGAACGTGTTAAAAAATACACTTGAATAGACACGAGCAGATTTGATATTTGATATTGTGGCTTTCAAAATTGCCAGGTTGGAATTAATTGGTTAATAAAAAAAAAATAAGGTTGTTAATTACATTGTAATAAAGTCATTACATCTCACAATGATATAGTCATTTTTCAAGGACAACTTGCGAAAATGATTGATGGCTGTATCATCTGTCAAGTAGATACAGTTGCTATTAAACACAATTTTAGATCCGAGTTCATGGACGAAGTTTCTTGCGTGAAAGAGCCCGCTAAACATCCTAAAAGAGCTCAAAATGTTAAAAGGTTAAGCATATTGGTAGTTATAAGGGTTATGTTATGCTATAGTATTCTAATGAGTGGCTGATATGGGACCTCATGGGATTGCTACAGTGGTTCTTGTAGGTTACTGTTATCCTAGGCGATTGCTAGGTCATAGCTAGGTTGTTGCGAAGGAATAGCGTTAATTAGTTGCTGTCATATTCCACGGATTGCAGTTTTAATTGTCTTAAAGGTTCTGACTATAAAATTTAATTCTAGGCAAAATGTTCTATTTCTGGGGCGGCACGGTGGTGTAGTGGTTAGCGCTGTTGCCTCACAGCAAGAAGGTCCTGGGTTCGAGCCCCGGGGCCGGTGAGGGCCCTTCTGTGTGGAGTTTGCATGGTGTCCGTGTGGGTTTCCTCCGGGTGCTCCGGTTTCCCCCAAAGACATGCAGGTTAGGTTAACTGGTGACTCTAAATTGACTGTGAGTGTGAATGGTTGTCTGTGTCTATGTGTCAGCCCTGTGATGACCTGGCGACTTGTCCAGGGTGTACCCCGCCTTTCGCCCGTAGTCAGCTGGGATAGGCTCCAGCTTGCCTGCGACCCTGTAGAAGGATAAAGTGGCTTGAGATAATGAGATGAGATGTTCTATTGCTGTTGGAATTTTGAGATGTTTCCCTTCTGTACACACACACACCGTGTATCCTGTGTGTAAATGTTTTGCTGAGATAAAATACGTCCCTGCATTTTACGATTACGAAAATTGTCGAAGCAAGCGAGCAACAACATCACGTGATCACCGTGTGGCGTATCTGACCTACTTTTAACCAAAACAAGTCAGCGTGGGAAAACATGGCGGGCTCGACTCTCCCTCCAGTGGAAAAGAAAAGGAAAACCTGCCTAGTGAGTGCAGCTGCAAGACAGAGCAAGGTTACTCGACGTCATTTTTCTGGACAGATAACTAAATCATTCTAGCTAGCACTTAGCTATCTTAGACTTAGAATGCGTGGGTTTGACTCCACGGTAGTGAGTATGGAGTTATAGAGGCCTTTCAAATGATCCCATGTCATTGTAACTGTGGATTTGTTTATCTGGCCAAGCTTTGTGTTTGCTAGCGACCAGCACAAGTGTACACGACTGATTGTAAGCCCAATTCAGTACATCTACAGATAAACTTGGAGAAGTTTAAAGATCTAAAAGAACAATGCCAGAGAGCTATAGTGCTTTTGGATGTAATAACAGACGTGGAGATAAGTCTGGTTTAACTTTTCACCACTTCCCGGAGAACCCAGAAAGACAAGTAAAATGGCGAGCTGCAGTTACGCTGGAAGACTGGATGATAAAAGTATTCCCGTGTGTGTAGAGAACATTTTATATCAGGTTGGTGTGAAAGCTCTGGGAAATGTTAAAACGTAGAAATGCGTGTGGGTTTTGGACACGATATATTTTATTAGACTTAATGCTTGGCTCGACTAGCAGCATGTTTGTGATATACTGATAATGTAGACTTAGCTAAACATCATAAAATATGCTAGGTCTAGGCCCTGGCTTGTTTATTACTGTTGGAAGTCCACGTTTGAGCTCGCCTTTGTCATTATAAGGTATTTTTTCTTAATTGGGAATTTCCCATAACATTCCGGCATGAAACCTGCCTCGATATATTGGTAGGCATGTGTTCTTTTGTAAGCCTTTAGCATCTCCAGTGTATTTAGAAGTCAAAAATACTAAATAGTTCAGGACGCCGTAGTGTCCCAAATCCGGTAGCTTGTTTGCTGAACACTTTTCAAGTGAAGCAAATACATTTGTGGGTAAATTAAGAAGAAGAAGCCTTTATTTTTGTCACATGTACACTCAAGCACAGCAAAATTCATCCTCTGCATTTAACCCATCTGAACACACAGAGCGAGAGAGAGAGAGAGAGAGGTGCAGAATAAATAAATAAATAAATAAATAAATGTGTGGGTAAATTATATGGATCTGTGATGCCTGCATGTTTCAGCTTTTGGATGTAACATGATCTGTCGGTATAATCTCCATTTTTAATCAGCACAATGTTTTTTGTGTGTCGCCATCTTGGTGTGGTGCATTTCCATAGTTACGGTATGCTCATTAGTTAAAGCTCCTCACATTCAAAAAAAAAAAAATTCCTTACATTTGGCTGTTTCTGTACTGCTATACTGTTTATCTTGAGAGGGTGGAAAATGGTCCCAAAATGGAGGAAACCGACCCTCGGCACATCGAAATGATCATGTCATCTGCATCATATTGTTCTTGTGAGACAATGGAAAATTCCATCCATTATCTGTCACTGCTTATCCTGTGCAGGGTCATGGGCAAGCTGGAGCCTATCTCAGCTGACTGTGGGAGAGAGGTGGGGTACACCCTGGACAAGTCACCAGATCATTGCAGGGCTGACACACAGAGACAAACAACCATTCACACACACATTCACACCTACAGTCAATTTAGAGCCACCAATTAGCCTAACCTGCATGTCTTTGGACTGTGGGAGAAACCGGAGCACCTGGAGGAAACCCACGCAGACACGGGGAGAACATGCAAACTCCGCACAGAAAGGCCCCTGTTGGCCATTGGGGCTTGAACCTAGAACCTTTTTGCTGTAAGGCAACAGCGCTAACCACTACACCACTGTGCCGCCTTACAGAGGAAAATGCCATGCACTATAAAAAATTGTGAAAATTTCAGATGACTTTGCGGTCAGTACCTTTAAGTATATGTGAATTAACATGGGCTCAAATTATCTGATGTTTGCACCAGTGAACCTTTTCCCATGTATTCCTATGGGGAAAATAAATGCAATTCGGGGTGTTGTTATGTGGAAACTGTAATTCTAAACTTTCCCAAAAGTAAAAGGGTGATATTCCACTGGAGGATCTATGCTTCTGCCAAACTTTGTGGTTCTACATCAAACATTGTGACTTGTGTAGGCAATATAAACATTTAATATGAATAAAATAATACAGTAATATGATAAAGTGTTTTGTTCTTATATCACACCAACAACTATAGCCAACAATAACCATTTTTATGAATTAAAAGTACAGCACAGTGTACATTTTATCCATTTATAGTCACCGTTTATGTTGTGGAACATCCACAAAGCAAGTCATCAAGCTATTAGTAAGAACAGCTACAAATAATGGTTCCCATACCAGCCTCTCGTTTTTCCTCTCTTGAAGTTAATAAGACAAAAACACAGCTGGAACAAACAACAACCCAAAAAAAAATGCAAACCACAGCACCCTCGTAAAGTTCTGAAGACTTTCACATGTCCAAAATTTAAAGTTATAGCTTTACCACTGACTTTTGCAAAGCACTGGATGTGAAAGAACACTGAACAAAGAAACAGATTTGCACTTTCTGGAGTCCGTCGAGCTGAAATTCAACAGAAATGAACAGTTTAGATGACAGGAAATGGAGCATAGCATTAACATTAACATCGCTGCTTTCAGAATGGCTAGGTTGGGCAGGATTGATAAGTAATGTAAGCTAGCTGTTAATCATATTGTCTGAAAACCTTTAGAGGTCACATTAATATAGTAATAAGGAGAAGGCGTGAAATCTGTCAAATAGCCACATTCTATAATAAGCGTGAAAACAGCTTCAGTGTTGAAAATAATCGATTTATACGATTGCCTTGCTGTTACTGCTGATAGATTTACAGCTTTCATATGCTCGATTAGGATATATATATTTTGGGCATGAGGAACACTGACTGTAAGGTACCTTGAAGAATATATATGGACAAGAGTGTTTTACTGGGAAATACACCACTCATATTGTTCATACGAGCTCCATCTGGGGCATGGAGAACCAAAACCGTGATATAAATCTCTATATGTCACTCGTGAAGAAATTGATGAATTGTTGTGATAAATTTGGGGACTTTTTGTTTGTGAATGTCTCATCTCATCTCATTATCTCTAGCCGCTTTATCCTGTTCTACAGGGTCGCAGGCAAGCTGGAGCCTATCCCAGCTGACTACGGGCCAGGGCCGGTTCTGCCCTAATCTGGGCCCGGGTGCAACATCGCGCAACCCCCCTCCCCCCCAAAAAAAAAAAAAAAACACACACACCAGTCTAAATCAGGACAACCATCACATAACTATAACTATAAACATTTTACATCAACTATTTTAACTAAATGGGCTATAATAAATAAGCCTGCAGCCATGGCAGGCTGCCTTAAAAAGTAACCATTCAATGACACAACTGACAGCCTGCGCAGCCACGGCGGGCTGCCTTAAAAAGTAACCATCCCTGTGTCCTCGATTTCTTCTGTTTGTCTAGTAAGCCAAGAAGTATATACTCGTTTTGCATTTTCTGCCTCCTTTTTTGTATTTTCGACCCTGCGTTTATTTTCTTTCCTTTTCTGAAAACCCGATTTGTGTCCAGACATTTTGTTCTGCTACCAACGAACTAACTCGTCAGGTCTCGTCTCTCGAGCCCGCGATGATTCCCGTGGGAAGAGCAACAACTGATACATTTTTACAAACAACCAATAAACAGCCAATAGGGAGGTTGCAACGTTCAGGCTCTCCTTTGCTCAGAGACACTCAGTAATGCACTTATTCAGGAGCAGAGAGAACTCTTTATTTTTTATTTTATCTTATTTTTTGGGGCCCCTCTCCACACCAGTCCCGGGTGCAAATGCTACCGTTGCTACCCCTCCAGAACCAGCCCTGCTACGGGCGAAAGGCGGGGTACACCCTGGACAAGTCGCCAGGTCATCACAGGGCTGACACACAGACAACCATTCACACTCACATTCACGGTCAATTTAGAGTCACCAGTTAACCTAACCTGCATGTCTTTGGACTGTGGGGGAAAACGGAGCACCCGGAGGAAACCCACGCGGACACGGGGAGAACATGCAAACTCCGCACAGAAAGGCCCTCGCCGGCCACGGGGCTCGAACCCGGACCTTCTTGCTGTGAGGCGACAGCGCTAACCACTACACCACCATGCCGCCCCGACAATATTATTATTATTATTATTATTATTATACATACACATTCTCTTCATATCAGCATTCTCGAAGGCCAATGCTAACTTACCCACGACTCAGTGCTGTTAGCATAGGGTGACCAGATTTCCCGAGTCTAAAACCAGGGCACTTTGCACGTGACCGTGATACTCGTGCATGCACATGCGTTTTGATGTAAACATGCGTCGGCTCAAACCATGGCTCAGACAGGTGCTTTTACCATTTTGTAGAAGCTCACTTTTATCAACATTTCACAGAATAATCAAGTATTTTCTTGTTATCTACATGTACTTCTATCACAATTCAGTTAAAGTAAGAAAATCAGACAGCAGATGTGATGATAGGGAATAGGCCAATAGCCTAAATTTCAACTGATTTATTTCACCTTTGTGAAAACGCCAAGAAAATGCATTGCTTCTATATTAACATCAACATTTTATGCGATGAACTTTTTTTTTAAACAATAGGCTATGCATTGTAACAGGAACGAGCGCATGAGTCTAATCGTTGTCACCTCCGAACCTTTACCCAAAATGCCTCTGTTTAATCTTAACCAGTATCGGCTATTAACTATTTTGAAAACGTGAACCCTGAGTTGACAACAGCATCAAACAAGTCAAGACAATCTGTGATACAGATTAAAGACAGATGAAACCGATGAAAGACAACAGAAAATGTTTCAGAAACACTCCCACCCTAAAGAAGATGCCATTTTATTGCATATATTTACATGATGAGTGAATTCGCTCCCGTAGCGCTTTATTGCCCGAGAGCCTGCTGGGAAACTGCGAGCGAGTATCGTTGAAATTGGCCCGGGTAATGAGCAAGGCTTTGAGAGTAGGCACGGTCATGCGATTCCTCTCGTCAGTCCAGGTGTTGCTCATGAGTGAAAATATTCGCTCAACTGGAGCATTGGTGCCAGGTAGGCACATGGCAAACTGGCAAAGCTGGCTGACATTGCTGTAAGGAATCTCCCTACTCTTGAAGTGTGTGAACATCTCCGCCCAGCGCTCATCCGTTCGGCATTGTCGCTAGCGAAAAAAACCGTTATAATGCGGCCTCTATATTGCAACATTGTACAAATAGATACATTGTAAGGTTGACTGCGCACACATGCACATTGATGCTGAATTGCTAGAAGCTTTATTGACATCTCGTCAGCTATGTATGATTGCTGTAACCAGGACAGTTTGTTAGTGTTTGGTGTAAACCAGGACATTTCAGCGTCCCAACGGACCTTTGTCGGGACTGGGGACATGCAACTCAAAATCGGGACTGTCCCGGTCAAACCAGGACGTCTGGTCACGCTATGTTAGCACAGCAGTCCAGTTACCTTCCAGCTGGTGTAGCAGTAGTATTAGTGAAGGCCAACGCTAGCGCAGTCAAGCCGATTATTTTTATTATTTTTTTTTTCCCCTGTGTAATTTACTTAGTTACTTTTAAAATCAACATCAACAGCTACACAACGGAGCGACCTGGCAACCAAAATTCTCTCAAAATCTTCCGTATTTAACAAAGCAAACCTGGCGGCCATGTTTGTTTACAAATTGTCACAGTCGCTCACTCACTAGCGCGGAAGTTTTACGTCTCCGACATGTGATGTCATGTTGTCTTGATAACCAAGCAATATCATCAACCATATTCAACGCTCATTATCCATTAGATAGAGTGACATAATACACGGCAGCACTGTCGCCTCACAGCAAGAAGGTTCCGGGTTCAAAGCTTGCGGCTGACAGGGGCCTTTCTGTATGGAGTTTGTATGTTCTCCCTGTGTTTGTGTGGGTTTCCTCCGGGTGCTCCGGTTTCCCCCACAATTCAAAGACATGCAGATTGTACAATGGGGCCACTGTCATTGGCACAAGCTGTAGTGGTTTCCAAGCCATAATGTATGTACATATATAGATCTTGCTGTAGCAAAAAAGCTAATAAATAATTAAAAATAAAAACATGTAGGATAAGCGATATGTGAACAATATTGCATGTTATCAAATCAAATAAATGAAGCCCACTAGAAGGGAATAGAACACATGTTTTTATTCCATCGAAAAAGTGTCTTGTATGTATAATAGTTCATGATATTTCACTGATGGCGTCACTCCTGGTGTCCCGCTGACTAGAAGCGCTTTGTCAAAATGGTGACCCGGTTCAAAATTAAACTTATTTTGATTAATTTGTGGGGCAGCACAGTGGTGTACTGGTTAGAGCTGTTGCCTCACAGCAAGAAGGTCCTGGGTTCGAGCCCCGTTGCCGGCGAGGGCCTTTCTGTGTGGAGTTTGCATGTTCTCCCCGTGTCCGCGTGGGTTTCCTCCGGGTGCTCCGGTTTCCCCCACAGTCCAAAGACATGCAGGTTAGGTTAACTGGTGACTCTAAATTGACCGTAGGTGTGAATGGTTGTCTGTGTCTATGTGTCGGCTCTGTGATGACCTGGCGACTTGTCCAGGGTGTACCCCGCCTTTCGCCCATAGTCAGCTGGGATAGGCTCCAGCTTGCCTGTGACCCTGTAGAACAGGATAAAGCGGCTACAGATAATGAGATGAGATGATTAACTTGTGTATCTTTTGTGGATGTTGTTGACGGTGTAGTGGCTGGCTGCTTTATGTCCCGGGGCTCCCTCATGCCTGTGTTACCTTCTGGCTCTCTCCTTTTAGTCATGCTGTCATAGTTAGTTGCCGGAGTCCCTGCTTGTACTCGGTGCAATATGTATACTGCTCCTACTTATTCAAGTGACATTGGGCATACCTAACAACCTGTGTTTTCTTCCCCCCCCCCCCCCCCCCCAATCTGTCCCTCTGAGTTACATGGAGTCAACAGGAAATCTTTTGGTGGAGAGGGTGGAGACCTCGACTGGCTATCGTAGCCTGCAGGGAATCGGCCATCAGACATTCTGTCACATGTCCCAGACCCGGTGAAATGTAACTGAATTGTCTTGGCCAGCCCTAAGGGTCCCATCTGCATCTCATCATTGCTGAGGAGTGTGCTCCCTTCACCCAATCAAGCATCCAGCCAGAGCAGGTCATGATATATTTTTTACCATATTAACATGCCATTGTTGTGTGTTATGCCTGATGTAAAGACTCTCGTCTCTGCGAGCCTACCACACAGATTTAATACTTGTCATTTTTAGGGCATACCTAACAACCTGTGTTTTCTTTCTCTCCCCCCCCCCCAATCTGTCCCTCTGAGTTACATGTTGGTCCTGGGATTGAGATGCTGGCCTCTTCTGCCCCTCGGACCTGCTTGATCCATCCTGGTGCCCTGTGTCTGGTCGGAGTTTTATCTCACCGCTCCTGTGAAGGACGGCCCCATGAGGACAGTTGAGGGTTATACCTGGAGGATGCTCTGGACTCTTACAGTAATGCTTTTATGGCTGAGGACTACAGTTGTCTTGCTAACTTTAGGACTGCAGTTATCATGAACAGTTTTGCACTCAAGTTTCCATCAATGAAGAGTTTATAACATCAACGAAACTGTCCTCATGTTAAAACTGTTAATATTATAGTCAGGCTGTCTGTTGTTGCCCAAATGAGGATGGGTTCCCTTTTGAGTCTGGTTCCTCTCGAGGTTTCTTCCTCATGTCGTCTGAGGGAGTTTTTCCTTGCCACTGTCGCCACAGGCTTGCTCATTGGGGATAGATTAGGGATAAAATTAGCTCATGTTTTAAGTCGTTCAAATTCTGTAAAGCTGCTTTGCGACAATCTTTATTGTTAAAAGCGCTATACAAATAAACTTGACTTGACTTGACATATAATATAAAGAACATTACACGGTGAGGTGACGATATAAAGTTGATCTTCTCGTGTTGAAAAATATATCCATTCACCACTCAAAGATAAACTTCATATCACCGTGCAACCATGTAATAAGTTTGGACACACCTTCGAATTCTTTATTCTTAATAATTAAAAGATACTTCATTCATATCTTAAAATAACGATGGATGTCGTTTCTCTTTACTTAGTCAAGTGGTTCTTGACATAACATGTAGTATAGATTACTACACTTGTGGTGTGGACTAGGACTATTTTTTATTTTTATTCTTATTATTTACTCTTTGATGATGTCAAACGCATGAAGACGGTGAGAAACCCGTCCACTAATTAACTTTTGACGAGGCACCTGTTAATTGAAAAGCGTTCCAGGTGACTCCGTCATGAAGCTGGGTAAGATCATGCCAATACTGTGCAATGTGGCATCAAGGTAAATGTGGACACTTTGAAGAAAGTAAAGTATGAAACAGATTTTGGGGTGGGGTTTTTAGCACTTTCTTGTTTACCACATAATTCCGCATATGTTCCAGGTGGTAGTTTATAGTTTTGATGTCTTGTGTGTTCTACAATGTAGAAAATAGTCCAAATACAGAAACACCTATGAATGAGTAGGTGCACAAACTTTTGACTGGTACTGTCGATTGCATATGTTTGCTACATGGGTGTCAGTCCTGTTAGTCTCTCTCTCTCTCACACACTTCTCAGCACCGTCTCACTCCACCTCACCACATGTCTCATCACTTCTCGTTTTAAATAGACTCACACTTTACCCTGAGAGCGCTGCATGTCACCGTGTTTCCTGTTTCCGTACCTCTGCGTTTCTGTGTGATGTTTTCTCGTGATGTCCTCACCTACTGGGATCAGCTCTGATTTTTCTTTTATTCATAGCGAGCCAGCTATTTACTCCTCAAAATCAACAACAGACTCGAAGGATTAATGCTGGTGTTTTTTAAAACCCTATGAATCTTTTTTCCCTGTTCATCAGTACAGTATCCAGAAGTCAAACTGTAATTAAATAAATTAATTAAAAGAAAAAAACAACCCTGAATTTAAAAATACATTTTTTTTTCCTTTTTCCACTTCATTACAGTCAGGACCAAACAATCTGTTCATTAATTCAGTTAATTATTCTGTTTTTTAAATCAAATAATATTTCTGCTTGTGTACATGCTTAAACATACCTTTTAAGATGTATTAGGAATAAAAAAAAGACAAAATTACATCATTATTGTTGAATAAAAGTAAAGGTTTGTTCTTATTGAATAAAACAGGAGATAATACACAACACAACACACAGAGTGTTACAGCGCCCTCCACAATTATTGGCACCCCTGGTTAAGATATGTTCTTAGGCTTCTAATAAATTCATTTTTTTAAATAATCTAGGACAACAATGCAAAAAAAAAAAGAGAAAAATCCAACCTTTAATTCAAGTGCATTTATTCAGTGGGAAAAAAAAATCCCACATTAAGAAATCGTGTGTGCTACAATTATTGGCACCCCTGATGTTAATACTTTGTACAACTCCCTTTTGCCAACAAGACAGCACTTAATCTTCTCCTATAACATTTCACAAGATGGGAGAATACAGAGAGAGGGATCTTCAACCATTCCTCTTTGCACAATCTCTCTAAATCGTCCTGGGTCCTCTCCTATGCACTCTCCTCTTCAGCTCACCCCACAGGTTTTCAATTGGGTTGAGGTCTGGGGACTGAGATGGCCATGGGAGGAGCTTGATTTTGTGTCTGGAGAACGATTTGGCCACATGTTTAGGGTCATTATCTTGCCGAAAGACCCAGTGACGACCCATCTTCAGCTTTCGGGCAGAGGCCACCAGATTTTGATTTAAAATGTCCTGGTATTTCAAAGAGTTCATGATGCCATGCACCCTAACAAGGTTCCCGGGGCCTTTGGAAGAGAAACAGGCCCACAGCATCACCGATCCTCCCCCATACTTCACAGTGGGCATGAGGTGCTTTTCCACATACTCATCTTTTGTGATGTATTAGAGTGGTTGTTGCCAAAAAGCTCTATCTTGGTCTCATCTGACCAAAGCACACGGTCCCAGTTGAAGTCCCAGTACCACTTAGCGAACTCCAGATGTTTACGTTTATGCTTGTAAGTGAGAAAAGGCTTTTTCCGTGCGTGCCTCCCAAACAGCTTGTTGGCATGTAGATAGCGCCTGATGGTTGTTATGGAGACTTTGTGACCCCAAGATGCTACTCTTTGATGCAATTCTCTAACAGTGAGCTTTGGAGAACTTTTTACTTCTCTTACCATCCTCCTCACTGTGTGTGGTGGCAAGATAAACTTGCATCCTCATCCAGGCTTGTTTGCCACTGTTCCAGTTGTTTTAAACTTCTTGATGATTCCTCTGACTGTAGATATGGGCAGGTGTAGGTGAGTGGGTATTTTCTTGTAGCCGTTGCCTGACTTATGAAGGTCGACACACATCTGCCTTACTTGAATGGTGTGTTCTCTTGTCTTTCCCATGTTGAAGAGTGGATAAGAGAAATAGGCCTCTGTGTCACATCATATTTATACCCCAGGGAAACAGGATGTGATGGATTACTAATTAAAGGTTCCTAGATACTCTAATCAACTTTATAAACTACAGTAGAAATATGTCTGTGAAGATTCTCAGTCATCCAGGTCATAGTAAACTGTGGGTGGTAAAAGAGAGCAACTGGACTTGCTTGAAGATTCTTGAAGACGTTTCACCTCTCGTCCGAAAGGCTTCTTCAGTCCTGTCTGACTGGTAGGGAGCATCAGGTATTTCAGGATAAATACCCGATGCTCCCTACCAGTCAGACAGAACTGAAGAAGCCTTTCAGATGAGAGGTGAAACGTCTTCAAGAAACTTCAAGCAAGTCCAGTTGCTCTCTTTTACCACCCACAGCTTACAGTAGAAATGACAGAAATGCTTCAATTACATTTATTTTCTAGGAATTGTTATGGGTGCCAATAATTGTGGAACAGGTGATTTTATGAAAAATAAGTATTTCTTAGTCAGGGATTTTTTTTATAATTTTTTTAAATTCACTTGTGTTAAGGGTTACATTTTTCTACAATTTTCAGTGTGAGATTATGCTTCTGCAATAAAAATTGAATTTATTTTAAGGCTTTTAACACATCTTAACCAGGGGTGCCAATAATTGTGGAGGGCACTGTATTTATTAAGAAATGACCATAATTACTATTAAATAAAGACAATATTCATTATTAAATATATAAAGAATTAAAAAACGTGAGAAATGCCTATTTAATCAGAACACTCTGGATCTCATCTAATCGCAAAATCGTACTGTTCTGATTAGACTCTTGAGGCTCGCCTGTATTTATGTTTCACAATAACATTGTCTTGAAGTTATTTATCTGTTGGCTTGATGGTTTCATCCTCCAAATGCCTGCCTTTAACAAAGCACTTGTTTACAGTTGCATTAGGATCCGAGAGCAAGCAGTTAATACCATTTACTTTTACTTATCTCCAACCCCAAATCAGAAAAAGTTAGGACGGTGTGTTAAAATTGAAATTAAAGGTGACCTGTATTGCACTCAAGGCAATACAACAGCACGTTATTTGATGTTCTATCTCATGAAGTACAACCCCGATTCCAAAAAAGTTGGGACAAAGTACAAATTGTAAATAAAAACGCAATGCAATGATGTGGAAGTTTCAAAATTCCATATTTTATTCAGAAGAGAACATAGATGACATATCAAATGTTTAAACTGAGAAAATGTATCATTTAAAGAGAAAAATTAGGTGATTTTAAATTTCATGACAACAACACATCTCAAAAAAGTTGGGGCAAGGCCATGTTTACCACTGTGAGACATCCCCTTTTCTCTTTACAACAGTCTGTAAACGTCTGGGGACTGAGGAGACAAGTTGCTCAAGTTTAGGGATAGGAATGTTAACCCATTCTTGTCTAATGTAGGATTCTAGTTGCTCAACTGTCTTAGGTCTTTTTTGTCATATCTTCCGTTTTATGATGCGCCAAATGTTTTCTATGGGTGAAAGATCTGGACTGCAGGCTGGCCAGTTCAGTACCCGGACCCTTCTTCTATGCAGCCATGATGCTGTAATTGATGCAGTATGTGGTTTGGCATCGTCATGTTGGAAAATTCAAGGTCTTCCCTGAAAGAGACATCGTCTGGATGGGAGCATATGTTGCTCTAGAACCTGGATATACCTTTCAGCATTGATGGTGTCTTTCCAGATGTGTAAGCTGCCCATGCCACACGCACTAATGCAACCCCATACCATCAGAGATGCAGGCTTCTGAACTGAGTGCTGATGACAACTTGGGTCGTCCTTCTCCTCTTTAGTCCGAATGACACGGCGTCCCTGATTTCCATAAAGAACTTCAAATTTTGATTCGTCTGACCACAGAACAGTTTTCCACTTTGCCACAGTCCATTTTAAATGAGCCTTGGCCCAGACAACACGTCTGCGCTTCTGGATCACGTTTAGATACGGCTTCTTCTTTGAACTATAGAGTTTTAGCTGGCAACGGCGGATGGCACGGTGAATTGTGTTCACAGATAATGTTCTCTGGAAATATTCCTGAGCCCATTTTGTGATTTCCAATACAGAAGCATGCCTGTATGTGATGCAGTGCCATCTAAGGGCCCGAAGATCACGGGCACCCAGTATGGTTTTCCGGCCTTGACCCTTACGCACAGAGATTCTTCCAGATTCTCTGAATCTTTTGATGATATTATGCACTGTAGATGATGATATGTTCAAACTCTTTGCAATTTTACACTGTCGAACTCCTTTCTGATATTGCTCCACTATTTGTCGGTGCAGAATTAGGGGGATTGGTGATCCTCTTCCCATCTTTACTTCTGAGAGCCGCTGCCACTCCAAGAATTTACCACTTTTGCATTGTCTTGTTGAAAGCTCCCTGGAAAATATGTCTTCTTGAAGGCACCATGTGTTGCTCCAAAATCTCAGTGTACCTTTCTGCATTAATCCTCCATCACAGAAGTGACATTTACTTTTTCCAAGGGCACTGACACAACCTCATACCGTGACACACCCTGGCTTTTGGACTTGGTCCTGGTAACAGTCTGGATGGTGTCTATTTCTTACACATGGTGTCCATTTCTTACAAAAACGACCTGTAATACTGATTCATGTGAACACAATACACGTTTCTACTGTGTGATGGTCCATCTCAGACACCTCTGAACCCAGAGAAGTCAACGACACTACGGGACACACTTAACATAAGGCTTCCTTTTTCCTCAATGTACTTTTCTGCATTAATGCTCCATCACAGAAGTGTAAGTTACCTTTGCCAAGAGCACTGACACAACCCCATACCGTGACAGACCCTGGCTTTTGGACTTGTTCCTGGTAACAGTCTGGATGGTTCTTTTCATCTTTGGTCCAGAGCACACGGTGTCCATTTCTTCCCAAAACAACCTGGAATAATGATTCATCTGAACACAGTACATGTTTCCACTGTGTGATGATCCACCTCAGATGCCTCCGAACCCAGAGAACTCAACGACACTACTGGACACATTTAACATAAGGCTTTCTTTTTGCACAGTAAAGTTTTAACTGCCATTTGTGGATGTAACTCTGTATTGTAATGCTTGACAAATGAATGACAATTCTTGATGCAGTGCTGTCTGAGGGATCAGAGATCACGGGGGTTCAGATTAGGCTTGAGCCCTTTACCTTTACACACTGAAATTTCTCCAGATTCCTAGAATCGTTTTATGATATTATGCACTCTAGAGGGTGAAATATCCAAATCCCTTCATATCTTTCTATGCAGAACATTGTTTTTAAACATTTCAATATTTTTCTCGTGCATTCGTTGACAAACTGGAGATCCTCGGCTCATATTTGCTCCTCAAACACTAGGCCTTTCCTAGATATTGATTTTGTACCAAATCATGATTATAATCACCTGTTGGCATCCGTAGCTTCAAATCACATCATTGTTTAATTGTTTTACCACATTACTAGCCCTAAATTGCCCCCGTCCCAACTTTTTTGGGAATGTGTTACAGGCCTGAAACCCAGGAATGGATGTACATTAACAAATGAAACGAAGTTGACCAACAAAACATGAAATATTTTGGTTTCATTCTGTCTGCAATGAAATACAAATCAAAATAAATGTAGAAATCACTGCTTCCTTATTTGGCAGTGATGGTGATTACGCACAGAATAAAACACTTGGAAGGGCGTGTGCTGTTATTTTTATTGGAAAATAGCTAATATTTAGGAGTAGTGTGATGCAGTGCGACACCAACCAGGGTCACTGTTAACACCTCAAAGTTCATTTTTGTTATTAAAGAATGCTTGATCATACTTGTAATTCATTCATTTGTCGGAACATATAATGTTGTGGAACGTCCATGAAAGAACTGGGTTCCTGTTATCATGTACTGTATGTTATAGCAGATGTAAACAGACTTTTGCTCAATAGCCTTTCTTGAAGTTAATAATAATAATAATAATAATAATAATAATAATAATAATAATGGTGGTCAGTGCCACCATGGTACGCACCAGAGAAACCAAAACCTGAGTATTGTTCAGCCGACGTGGAAGCGTATTGGGACATTCCAACTTTTGGTGAACATCAGGAGTTGCCAGTGAACAGGATAGATGCAAAGATCGTGAATCATGCAACGAAGTCAGTCATCACCCTAGAGATGAGCTGCCCATGGATCGAGAACAGGATAAGGAAAGATGAAGAAAAGACCCTGAAGTATGGACTGTTGCATTGGGAGTTAAAGGAAAGGTATCCAGGATATGATGTCCAACAATATAACATCATAATGGATGTGTTAGGAGGATGGTCAATAGATATGGAGGACTTTGAGAGCTACTGGGAGCGAAGACAAAGGTTCTACTAAGGAATATGCAGAAGTCTATAATATCTAGCACACTGAACATTGCTAGGAGGTTTAAGTTCATGTCATAAGCCATTCAATTGAGATAAGCATGAATTCGCAATCATAAGCATAGTACATAGGGAGTTAAAGATAATGGTTTGCATTATTTTGTTGTTAGTGTTTTTAAGCTTTTTTTTGAGACACAATTTAGCCTTTTTTGAAGATTCATGGTAAATATAGTAGTTTAACTTTAGATTTTGATATTTTGGATTGTAAATTTGATATAGTCCAATAGGTTACGCTGGTCGCCCTATTGGAGGCTTTTTGTGTGCATTCTGAAGTTGAATAAACTGCATAATAATAATAATAATAATAATAATAATAATAATAATAATAATAATAAACAGCTTAAAGGAGAACTGAAGTCATTTTTAAACTTTATTTATTTCTTAATTAACATGTTATTCAATTATGTTTTCGGTTTTAGTAACCTTATATCGTGACTCGTATTGGCAACTAATTGCAATTAAATATTATACTTATCGGCCTATTCGGTTTTTAGCCATGTTGAATTTAGTTTGCTTGGTCCACGGCAGGCGTCGCTTATCAGCGCGATCTTCACGAGACTTGTGCAAGACTTTGAAACGTGAAGTGTCAGCCAGGTGTCAGCGCCACCATTTTGAAAACTGTTTTCCAAATGAAGTATTGCACAAAAACGAGTTTAAATGACGATTACTGCCTACTTTTTTCAAACTTTCCTGATTGCTATCAAAACAAACAAAACTTCTGGCTTGATTACGTCAGCATTCGAAAGAGGGCGCACACGTCTTTTGACAACGTTGGCAGATGTTGGTCACTTTGATTTCCGCTGTATGTTTTACTTCCGTCCTACGATGTCTCGCACAGGTCTCAACGGATCTCGTTTACAGCCGTTGCTTTGACATATGGACTGATATATTACAGAGCATATTTCAAACACTCATAACTTGCTATAGCAGCAACAAAATAGCGATCAAAAATGCATTCCGATATTTAATAAAATGAGATAAATAGAATTTTGATAATAAAAAAATTGCCTTCAGTTCTCCTTTAATTGCATAATCTCCTCCATCATGAAGACTTTAATATGGTGGAAAACATACAGGTGCACAATTATTTACTACACAATTTGGAAAAATGAACAAATACGATAATAGATGAATATATTGTTGAATAATCTGGTAAAATTTGTTTGACAACCAATGAAACAAAAACAGTTCACCTAATGACTGATTAGATATGGCACTCATCTGGATGTGTGTTCGGATGTTAGTTAAAGCTACTTAGTAAAACACTAAGGCTGATCCAACAACATGAATTGTGATGCACTAAAAAAAAAAATCATTCTCAAATCAATGTATTTAAATTAAGGGTAGAATTTATGTAACTTTAGAAACATATGTAAGTTCAATAAAAACAGTAGGTTTAATGTTCAATAAGATGTACAGTCCTGTGCAAAAGTCTTAGGCACATGTAAAGAAATGGCTTAAAATAATAAAATGAAGTGTTTCAACTTTAAAAAATACTATAAATAGTAATCAGTAAGCCATAATAGATGAAACAAAGTCAATATTTGGTGTGAGACGATGCTTTGCTTTAAAAAAAAATAGTCGTCTCAGGTCCACTGAGTGCAGTTTTATAAGGAAATGAGCTGTAGGTTTTACTGAGCATCTTACAGAACCAGCCACGGTTCTTCTGGACGCTTTTGCTGTGTCCAAAACCACTCACTCGTTCACTACTCCCTACTCACTATCAAGGGAATTCTATATAGAGGACTGTATAATGAGTTCATTGGTAAAATGAAAAAACAAAAAATGCTTTCGGACACTATTCATCTGCACCGTTATTTACGTCATTACTGTCGCACAATTAAAACGTGTCAGATCAGTTGGCTGGTAGGTTTTCAAAATAATAAACACATGCATGCATTTTTGTGATAAATCCACATTATACCAAGTGTATTTCCCACATTAATAAATGCAAAGTACTTTGTGTCTGCTGCATCTTTCAGTTCTTTGAAATCAAGGCTGAATACTTTCTTCTTTGCCGCTGCCTTAAATCAATTAAATCAGATTTGAGGCTTTGGCTTAATTCCTTGCTCTAAACTGTAACTTTTGTCCTTGTATTGTATCTGTATTATTCTATTTTAGCTTATTTTCTATTCTCTTACTATTTTTAATTGTACTCGAATGTCCGTTTATAATGTGTTTCTTCCTCCGTCCATTAATTCCTCTTTATATCAAAAGCAAAATCAACAACACATACGTTTTACCAGTCGTCCTTTATGGACTAGAATGTGTAAATGACATCAAACCTATGTAGAACAAGATCAACTGTGAGCTACTGCTCACGTACGTATCCCCTCGATCTCGCTTATTCCTTCGAATGCAAGCAATCGAAGGAATCTTGACTTCAATAAATAATTAACCCTGAAACAAGTAATTAAAGAGCAGTGTCTCTCCCCAGGGATTTCAAATAGGATACTGGTAAACTGTCATTTTGAAATAGGATTTTACTTCTTGAAATAGCATCAAAATCTATGCCATAGGCTTCGTAAAACCCTAAGTTGAAGCTTGGTACCAAATATCAAGCAGTTGTGATTTGTAGTTGCTGAGAAAAATGTTATGAAAATTTTGTAAATCCACGCTATATGTTTCGTAAATACATTCAGTCGGTAAACAGGAAGTCAATGTGTGACAGATCTGAAAATGGTATGCATGGTATAGAACCCCAAGCTGAAGCTTGGTACCAAATATCAAGCAATTGTGATTTGTAGTTGCTGAGAAATATGTTACGAAATTTTGTAAATCCATGCTATATGTTTTGTAAATACATTCAGTCGGTAAACAGGAAGTCGATGTGTAACAGATCTGAAAATGGTATACACAGTATAGAACCCTAAGCTGGAGCTCAGTACCAAATATCAAGCAGTTGTGATTTGTAGTTGCTGAGAAAAATGTTATGAAAATTTTGTAAATCTAACCTATATGTTTCGTAAATACATTGTCAGTAAACAGGAAGTCAATGTGCGACAGACCTGAAAACAGTATACACAGTATAGAACCCCAAGCTGAAGCTTAGTACCAATTACCAAGTGGCTATAATTTGTGGTTGCGGAGAAAAAGGGTGTTTCGGGCAGACAGAGATATGGACAGAGGTAAACCAGTATACTTCCCTTCCTTTGGAGTGGGGGTATAAAAATAGAGACCTTTCAAAAGCATATTTTGAGGTTTATGACAAACCACAAGTTAACAGACCACATCAAAATTGAGGATCTTCTTGAAGCTACTAAAAAGACCCCCATAATGAATGTAATCAAGATCAAAACCCTCAAACTCTTTGGCCATGCAAAACAGGTAGAATGAGGACTTGCTAAGATCTGTGTCGAAGGTATGATGGAAGGCAAATGGAACAGAGGAAGATCGAGAAAGCGTTGGTGAGACAATAATACCAATGGTCCGCTATTAATAGCAATGACCTTAACAAAGCTATACATAATAGGAAACTTTGGAAGGTGATTTCTCATATGAGTGCACAATCTGCCATGGGCGGAGACAGTGTGAGATGATGATCCTCCAACTATTCACCCCAACACACTACAATATTATTGACATTTTCTTGCCATAACTTATAAATTTGTCTCGAGCCCAATATCATGTTCCCCAAGTGGAGTATCATTCTCCTCAGGGTGCTCCTGTCAGGACTTGGCCCAACAGTTGCTGGAAGTCTGTCTTATTCATCATCCATCCATCCATTACCTGTAGCCGCTTATCCTGTTCCACAAGGTCGCAGGCAAGCTGGAGCCTATCCCAGCTGACTATGGGCGAGAGGTGGGGTACACCCTGGACAAGTCACCAGGTTATTCTTCTCCATCATTATTCTTCTAATTTGTTGTGCATCTATTCTCAGAAGATTTTCAAACTTTGTCCATCTAGAAGATTGCACGTCAAATAGAAGTTGTTTTTGGAGTTCAGTATTGTCCATTTGTGTGCCACGTACTTTTGTCGTTCTTCAAAACAGAATAGCTTTATGGGCTGGGTCTTAGTTTTCTCTCACAAGTCCTCATTAGACAGTTTAAAGCTCCAATCCAATTCCCCATTGAGACCATCATATTCTGGATCATTACTTTTAGGGGACCTTTTCCTTTTGTAGCCTCCCTTTATCATCTTTATATGAAATCAGCACAACCACAATGCATGATGATAGACAGTATATTGCTTGGTTATGCTTGTGTCACACATTGGTGTTTCAGCCTTGCGCATCTCCGACGTATCAGGATACATGGCAGTAAGGAAGGAACATCACAGCATTGCCAGCTTACGTAGCTAATACTCTAGTATGTGTAACACGATCTCCTTGTATGCCAGGGTGTAGTGTATTTTTAAGTCCGCACTTAAAAATACATAGTGCATACGTAGCAGCTTCGATGCGTCACACATATGTAACGTGTACGCCATAAAAACGAAAGCTACGCAGCAATGGTGCAGAGGTGGAACGTTGCTCGAACACCTATTATGCCATGCGAACACTTTAGTTGACATGTGTCTGATGAAGGTGGCTCCGGGGCTGGCTGGGTGGATATGGCTGATGTCTTCTCTCTTCCCTTGCACTTCTTGGGTCCTGATTTCTTTGCTGGCACGATGCTTTCTTGACTGTGATGAATGACAATGAATGCAGAGTGGGGCCCCCTTTTATACCCACCTGTGAACGTCGCAGAACGAAACACCACACCAAAGAAACGGTTATGCCACGCATGGGCGATTGCTCTAAGACAACGAGGGAGGCTCAGCCTCCTCTAAAAATGACGAACATCGTGTAGGATGAATTGCGCTGGGCTTATGTTATAGCCGACCTTATAACATTGCTATTTCAGATCCAGAATCATAGAAATATATGTGCTCAACCCACTACAGTGTGAAATCATTCCGTTATAACGTTCCCCAGTTCGCCTAATGTGTGCGTGAGTTTTTCCCCCTCGTGACAGTGCGATGCAGCCCAGCCTCAGTGCACTTCGATGGCATTGGGAGCTATGCGCTTTTCAATCTCAAAATGCAAGATGATTATTGGACAAATACTGCGAAAACGCCCGCCCACGGAGTCCCACGTACTCCCAGCCTCAATGCACTTCAGTGGCATTTGGGAGCTATGCGCTTTTCAATCTCAAAATGCAAGACGGTTGTTGGACAAATACTGCGAAAACGCCCGCCCACGGACTCCCAGCCTCACATGGGAGGGACATGGCAAAGCTTTCCGCGAGGAGACTGGTGATTGGTGAAAGCGGCCGGATATTTTCTTTGATTGACAGCTCATTTCAACTATAGACAGGCAGCAGTGAATTTCAGTTCAGTCCCATGCGGAATCGCAAGTGCTGTGGTGTATTGTAAGAGATCAGCTTACATTTCAATTTCATTCATTACATACGGTTTCTACCAGCTTTTTTAGTTTGTATATATTTTCATTGTAAATAAAGTGTAAATATAGTGTTGTCAAGTTTGCTATCTTAGTTCCAGAAATTTCGTTTATTTGAGTGACTGAACTTGAACTTGAGGGGGCTAGTCAGCTAGCAAGAAAGCTGTGCACGGATGCCAAGCATTGCTGATTTAATTTTGGTGAAGCCATTTGCCAGTCTTCCTTTCGAGGAAAAAATTAAAATTAAAGAGCAGGGTAGACCAACGCCTCAAATTGACTTGGTGAAAAAGGTAGGGAATAATACTCGTTCCTTTCAGCTCTCCTGGTACGAGAAAGTGAATTGGCTAACAGCAAGTGACCCACATCAACAACAGTAAATAGGCTACTTTAGTAATATGTCATGGATGGACCAAAAATATAGAATCTATTTAAAATGTTTATGCTGAGTATATTATATTGGAATATATATTTTTCTGGATATGAATTAAACACAGCTACAATTTTGAAAACATTTTTAAACAAAAACACAGCCGAGAACATTTCACACTACAGACCTGGATTAAAAGTGAAGGGTTATCAAAATTGTCAATAAAACATTTCTCAGTCAAAATAAGTAAAATATAGGGAAAGTGTCATTGAATGAAATGTGTGGCACCCAGCTCTACTGCTGAGGTTCCTGACAAAGAGCTGCTTTCAGTAATGATCAATTTTTAAACAACATGCCACAATTTTAAAATATAAAATGTTAAAATATACACCCCCCCCCAACACCACCATCATGTATATTGGACAGTAGGCTAATGGGCCAAAAGAACCTGTTATTTCACAGTTTGTGACGCTGCCAACAATCAGCCAGATCAGAGGCAAGAGTATGGGCAAAATTGATGATTTTTCTTTTAAAATCTGGAAATATCGTAACCGACCAGCCTCCCCTGTTTGAAAGACTACCAGCCGCCACTGATGCCACGGTAATGCATCAAATGCCACGCATAGGCCTCAGTATGCCATAACTTTATGTCCCTTGAACCCCATACAAACCCCAGATACACCACAGTAATGCCACACATACACCGTGTACGTCACAGGACTTTAATTTTGGACAAAATACGTCTCGTTTTTTGGTGTTTGACCCACACGCCACTTACATGGCAAGATACAAGACAGTGTGACACAAGCATTAGTGACCATCAGTTGTACACTATTTTTCATGGTGCACTGTGGGATACTAGGAGTCCACTATATAGGGTACAATAATTCTCACTATACATTTGGACAGTACTACAAAATGGCGAACTCACTACAGTGGTGCTTGAAAGTTTGTGAATGCTTTAGAATTTTCTATATTTCTGCATAAATATGGCCTAAAACATCATCAGATTTTCACGCAAGTCCTAAAAGTAGATAAAGAGAACCCAGTTAAACAAATGAGACAAAAATATTATACTTGGTCATTTATTTATTGAGGAAAATGATCCAATATTGCATATCTGTGAGTGGTAAAAGTATGTGAACCTTTGCTTTCAGTATCTGGTGTGACCCCCTTGTGCAGCAATAACTGCAACTAAACGTTTGCGGTAACTGTTGATCAGTCCTGCACACTGGCTTGGAGGAATTTTAGTCCATTCCTCCGTACAGAACAGCTTCAACTCTGGGATGTTGGTGGGTTTCCTCACATGAACTGCTCGCTTCAGGTCCTTCCACAACATTTCGATTGGATTAAGGTCAGGACTTTGACTTGGCCATTCCAGAACATTAACTTTATTTTTCTTTAACCATTCTCTGGTAGAACAACTTGTGTGTTTAGCAGGGGTGGGCAATTATTTTTTCCATGGGGCCACATGAGAAACAGAAAATTTTGTGGAGGGCCGGACCAAAAGGCTGAACTAAATTCTGCATAATATTAATTGTATTTCTTTATATAAAGCAGTAAATAACATTGTTTTTACAAGCTGCTAAGACTGGTAAGAGTATGGAAAAAACAAGGTTGCCTTACAAAAAATTTAATTTATTCAATCAAATTTCCCAAAACAATGGTTAACAAAATGTGAACGTTTGTACCATTTTTTTCAGTCACATTCACCCCAAAACACAATAAAGACATCACAATATTGTCTTTCTGCTCCAAATATCAAGCAAGATACATCATATTATAATAATGATGCCCACATTTGTAGTCTAATCACCTCATTTGGTGTTTTTCAGTTTTTTATTTGTTCAGTGAGAGAAATCTAGTCTCTGTTGGGCTTTAACGAGTGCATCAAAATCAGGTTGAATGTCTGAGGTGGAGATGCGAAGCACAGCTGACATGATCATCGGTGAAAGAGGATCTATACCTGGATTTGTTAAACTTCATTACTGAAAATGTTTGTTCACATAAACATACTTAGCAGTCCGTGTTTTGTTGAAAGCCCTGCATTCAGCATCTACCTTTCTTCTTTTTGTGGACATTTTGGGGGCTAAAGTCTTCTTGTGACCTGTTCGCAACAACGTTGATTCGGTGTAGGTATCAGATCTGCAGATCGGCTCGGGCTCCGGCGCCTGCTGGTGACTTCACACTATGTGATTGGCTGGACCGTTTGAAGGATGACGTACAAGTTTGTGGTTAGTCTGGACAAATTACGGAAGTAGTTATCGCGGGATTAGGTTTCGAGGGATTTCATGTCATGTTCGTGTCGCGCGCATTGCGTTTTTGTTGAACACAACTTCTAAATAAAAGCAATGCACATTCAGTCCATGCATGGGGTAAAATTAGAAAATAGGTTTATTTTGTAATTTCTAATTAACCTTACGCGGGCCGGTCAGAATGAACCAAAGGGCCGGATGCGGCCCGCGGGCCGTAAAATGCCCAGGTCTGGTATTTAGGGTCGTTGTCTTGCTGCATGACCCAACTTCTCTTGAGATTCAGTTCATGGACAGATGTCCTGACATTTTCCTTTAGAATTCGCTGGTATAATTCAGAATGCATTGCTCCATCAATGATGGCAAACCGTCCTGGCCCAGATGCAGCAAAACAGGCCCAAACCATGATACTACCACCACCATGTTTCACAGATGGGATAAGGTTCTTATGCTGGAATGCAGTGTTTTCCTTTCTCCAAACATAACGCTTCTCATTTAAACCAAAATGTTTTATTTTGGTCTCATCCGTCCACAAAACATTTTTCCAATAGCCTTCTGGCTTGTCCACGTGATCTTTAGCAAACTGTAGATGAGCAGCAATGTTCTTTTTTGGAGAGCAGTGGCTTTCTCCTTGCAACCCTGCCATGCACACCATTGTTGTTCAGTGTTCTCCTGATGGTGGACTCATGAACATTAACATTAGCTAATGTGAGAGAGGCCTTCAGTTGCTTAGGAGTTACCCTGGGGTCCTTTGTGACCTCGCTGACTATTACACGCCTTGCTCTTGGAGTGATCTTTGTTAGTCGACCACTCCTGGGGAGGGTAACAATGGTCTTGAATTTCCTCCATTTGTACACAATCTGTCTGACTGTGGATTGGTGGAGTCCAACTCTTTAGAGATGGTTTTGTCACCTTTTTCCAGCCTGATGAGCATCAACAACGCTTTTCTGAGGTCCTCAGAAATCTCCTTTGTTCGTGCCATGATACACTTCCACAAACATGTTTTGTGAAGATCAGACTTTGATAGATCCCTGTTCTTTAAATAAAACAGGGTGCCCACTCACACCTGATTGTCATCCCACTGACTGAAAACACCTGACACTAATTTCACCTTCAAATTAACTGCTAATCCTAGAGGTTCACATACTTTTGCCACTCACCAGTATGTAATATTGGATCATTTTCCTCAATAAATAAATGACCAAGTATAATATTTTTGTCTCATTTGCTTAACTGGGTTCTCTTTATCTACTTTTAGGACTTGTGTGAAAATCTGATGATGTTTTAGGTCATATTTATGTAGAAATATAGAAAATTCTAAAGGGTTCACAAACTTTCAAGCACCACTGTATATAGTCCACTATATAGTGAGTAGTGAGTGATTTCAGACAGACACAGTGAAAGTCTGTGTGTTACTGAGAGTCCTTATATACATGCGCTGTGGTTGAGCTCTAATCAGGAACAGGTACATGGTAATTAGTCCTAACGCTGTGTTTGTGCTTTGCACTCTGCAGCTGACCTCCAATGCACGTGGACATGAGAGATGTAACCAGACAACTGTTTGACATATCAAGTTTGATATTCAATTGTAACTCTATTGTAATGATCTAAAGTGGTTCACTCCTGTCCACCAGGCACCCAGCAGAGTCACACTATAATAATTGTGAGTGATTTCGGACACAGCATTTGACTGTCACACTCGCTTTGTAATTTTGCACCAAAACCCAGTTCTTTTTCCATCTGAAAAGTGCTCTCTTATGTCATACGCTGCTCAGATATGAATTTTTTTTTCTGTAACATTTAATTTTGTGCTGGAAAATGAAATGAATGTTTGGATTCAAAAATGTTTTCATGTTGTTGACTCATCTCATCTCATCTCATTATCTCTAGCCGCTTCATCCTTCTACAGGGTCGCAGGCAAGCCGGAGCCCATCCCAGCTGACCACGGGCGAAAGGCGGGGTACACCCTGGACACGTCGCCAGGTCACCACAGGGCTGACACACAGACACAGAGAACCACCCACACTCACATTCACACCTACGGTCAATTTAGAGTCACCAGCCAACCTAACCTGCATGTCTTTGGACTGTGGGGGAAACCGGAGCACCCGGAGGAAACCCACGCGGACACGGGGAGAACATGCAAACTCCGCACAGAAAGGCCCTCGCCGGCCCCGGGGCTCGAACCCAGGACCTTCTTGCTGTGAGGCGACAGCGCTAACCACTACACCACCGTGCCGCCCTGTTGTTGACTCAATAATATAAAAATCATCAAATAGACATTTGCACGGTACTGTATGTACAGTGCTCAGCGTAAATGAGTACACCCCCTTTGAAAAGTAACATTTTAAACAATATCTCAGTGAACACAAACCATTTCCAAAATGTTGACAAGTTTAATATAACATCTGTTTAACTTATAACGTGAAAGTAAGGTTAATAATATAACTTAGATTAGACATTTTTCAGTTTTACTCAAATTAGGGTGGTGTAAAAATGAGTACGCCCCACTGAAAGTCTCTGGAGCAAAGCTAAATTGTCGACTACAAAAGTTGTCTAATTTAACAAGAATTCAATCACCGGTGAGTCTAATTAGTCATTACACAGGTGTCCAGCAGACAGTTGACTATAAAAGGGTGTTACTTAAAGCAAACCCCTTCCCATTTCATGCTGTCAGCAACGGCACCACATGGAAGAGAAATGAGACAAGACCTGAGAAAGAAACTAATTTCTTTCCACCACAAAGGTGAAGGCTACAAGAAGATCAGCAAAGCTTTACTTATCAGTCAGAATACTGTAGCAAAAGTGGTACAAAAATTTAAGAAAGATGGAACTGCAGCCATCTCACAGAGACGTCCAGGTCGTCCACGGAAGTTAACACCTCGACAGGAGCATCTTCTGATGAGAAGGATTGAAGAAAACCAGCATGCAAGTTCACTGCAGTTATCTAAAGAAGTAAAAAGCCAAACTGGGGTGACTATTTCCCGTGACACAATACGGCGTACACTGCAGAGGAATGGCACGCATGGATGCCGTCCACGAAAGAAGCCTCTCCTAAAGCCCAGGCACAAAAAAGCCCACCTAGAGTTTGCCAGGGCCCATGCTGACAAAGATGAAGACTACTGGGACTCTATACTCTGGAGTGTTGAGACCAAGATCAATGTTTTTGGGACTGATGGCTTCAAAACCGTATGGCGTCGCAAAGGTGAGGAATACAAAGAAAAATGCCTGGTGCCTACAGTGAAACATGGTGGTGGCAGTGTCCTTATGTGGGGCTGCATGAGTGCTGCTGGTGTCGCGGAGCTGCATTTCATTGATGGCATCATGAATTCACAGATGTATTGCTCTATACTGAAAGAGAAGATGCTACCATCACTCCGTGCCCTTGGCCGTCGTGCACTTTTCCAACATGACTAAACACACATCGAAGGCCACTGTTGGATTTCTGAAGAAGAACAGGGTGAAAGTGATTCAGTGGCCAAGTATGTCTCTTGATCTCCTGAACCCAATCGAACACCTGTGGGGAATTCTGAAGAGACAAGTTGAGCATCACTCTCCATCCAGCATCCAGTCACTAAAAGAGGTCATTGTTGAAGAATGGAAAAAGATTGATGCTGCAAAATGTCGCCAACTTGTTCATTCCATGCCTAGAAGACTTGGTGCTGTCATTAAAAATAATGGAGGCCGTACAAAGTACTAGATGTAGTAGTTTTTGTTGTGGGGTGTACTCATTTTTGCACCACCCTAATTTGAGTAAAACTGAAAAATGTGTAATCTAAGTTATATTATTAACCTTACTTTCACATTAGAAGTTAAACAGATGTTATATTAAACTTGTCAACATTTTGGAAATTGTCTGTGTTCATTGAGATATTGTTTAAAATATTACTTTTCAAAAGGGGTGTACTTATTTACGCTGAGCACTGTATGTAATTTATTGGAGTAACACGGACCTTGTATCGATATTTTAAAAAAAAAATCACTCTAGAAATGTCACTGTATCGACAATCAGCTGGAATTTTTTCCTTGTACGAGTGTGTACATGTTATCTTTGAGATCTCTGATCCCCAGCACACATCCACGCGCTCACAAGTGGCAGTGATGGACTGCAGAATCTGTTGCTAGGTAAGAAGAAGAAGGAGGAGGAGGAGGAGGACGAGGAGGAGAAGGGAAAAAAAATGTGCCGCATCATTGTCGAAACAAGAAATGGAACCCTTGTAGCAAGTTAGCGAATTTGGAGAGAAATTGTGTATAGGCACGACGCATCAGTCAGGGCCAAGCACTCGTGATGCATGAAGCCGTGTATTTCACTCCACTAATGGCCTCAGCCTTTCATTTTTACACTGCGGCGTGAAACTGCGTCTCATAAATTACAGCAGCGGAACAGGCACGGCTGAAAGCAGGGCCGAGTCGGTGCGGTGCATTTATTATTTATTTTAGCAGGTTATGGCTCTATCATTATTCCTCGTAGCGCAAAACTGATACACAAAGCACTCAGCCCACCAATGCCATCTGCCGTTTCCATTTGCGTGACTCCGTTCAGGCTGGTGACAGAAAAAAAAAAAACACACACACACAACTAACTTCCCTGAATGGTTCCATTGTTTGATGAAATGCTCTTCAGCTCATTTATTCCAGTCTGATGTTGTTTTGGATCCATTAACATATTAATTAGCAGCTAATGGACTTAATTAGGTTACTTTGTAATTAAACAGTGAAGAACTGATGAGGCGAACTCCGGAAATCTTTGATGAAATGTCGGAGGAAGTGGAATTTCTTTCTTATTTTTTCCCCCTTCCTCAACCCTCAAGTCAGCTTTCGCCGTTTCTGAGAATACGCTAACCAGCTACTTTATTAGGAACACCCATACGTCCATTTTAAACAATATCTCAATGAACACAAACAATTTCCAAAATGTTGACAAGTTTAATATAACATCTGTTTAACTTCTAACGTGAAAGTAAGGTTAATAATATAACTTAGATGACACATTTTTCAGTTTTACTCAAATTAGGGTGGTGCAAAAATGAGCACACCCCACAACAAAAACTACTACATCTAGTACTTTGTCTGGCCTCCATGATTTTTAATGACAGCACCAAGTCTTCTAGGCATGGAATGAACAAGCTGGCGACATTTTGCAACATCAATCTTTTTCCATTCTTCAACAACGACCTCTTTTAGTGACTGGATACTGGATGGAGAGCGATGCTCAACTTGTCTCTTCAGAATTCCCCAGAGGTGTTCGACTGAGTTCAGATCAGGAGACGTACTTGGCCACTGAATCACTTTCACCCTGTTCTTCTTCAGAAATCCAACAGTGGCCTTAGATGTGTGTTTAGTCATGTTGGAAAAGTGCACGACGACCAAGGGCACGGAGTGATGGTAGCATCTTCTCTTTCAGTATAGAGCAATACATCTGTGAATTCATGATGCCATCAATGAAATGCAGTTCCCCGACACCAGCAGCACTCATGCAGCCCCACATAAGGACACTGCCACCACCATGTTTCACTGTAGGCACCATGCATTTTTCTTTGTATTCCTCACCTTTGCGATGCCATACAGTTTTGAAGCCATCAGTCCCAAAAACATTTATCTCGGTCTCATCACTCCAGAGTATAGAGTCCCAGTAGTCTTCATCTTTGTCAGCATGGGCTCTGGCAAACTCTAGGCGGGCTTTTTTGTGCCTGGGCTTTAGGAGAGGCTTCTTTCGTGGATGGCATCCATGCATGCCATTCCTCTGCAGTGTACGCCGTATTGTGTCACGGGAAATAGTCACCCCAGTTTGGCTTTCTACTTCTTTAGATAACTGCAGTGAACTTGCATGCCGATTTTCTTCAACCCTTCTCATCAGAAGACGCTCCTGTCGAGGTGTTAACTTCCGTGGACGACCTGGACGTCTCTGTGAGATGGTTGCAGTTCCATCTTTCTTAAATTTTTGTACCACTTTTGCTACAGTATTCTGACTGATAAGTAAAGCTTTGCTGCTCTTCTTGTAGCCTTCACCTTTGTGGTGTAAAGAAATGATTTTCTTTGGGGAATTCTGAAGAGACAAGTTGAGCATCACTCTCCATCCAGTCACTAAAAGAGGTCGTTGTTGAAGAATGGAAAAAGATTGATGTTGCAAAATGTCGCCAACTTGTTCATTCCATGCCTAGAAGACTTGGTGCTGTCATTAAAAATCATGGAGGCCATACAAAGTACTAGATGGAGTAGTTTTTGTTGTGGGGTGTACTCATTTTTGCACCACCCTAATTTGAGTAGAACTGAAAAATGTGTAATCTAAGTTTATATTATTAACCTTACTTTCACGTTAGAAGTTAAACAGATGTTATATTAAACTTGTCAACATTTTGGAAATTGTTTGTGTTCATTGAGATATTGTTTAAAATGTTACTTTTCAAAGGGGGTGTACTTATTTACGCCCAGCACTGTATCTAATCAGCTGAGCCATTGTTGGCTTGAGTTCATGTTCACTTCCTGTCAAAGTGTGACTTTCTTTCACTGTGGCATGAAAGTGTGTTGGTTTGAGCCAGATGGTTTGAGTATTTCGGAAACTGCTGATCTCCTGGGGGTTCTAGAGTTTACACAGATAGAATGGTGCGAAAAACAAAAAAACATCGAGTGAGTGAGTGACAGTTCTGTGTGGAAAGTAAACAAACAGCTCGTTGATGAGAGAAGGCAGAGGAAAATGGACAGATTGGTGCGAGCTTTTTTGCCAGGAAGGACTCATATAATAACTCATATAATCACTCTTTACAACCGTGGTGAGCAGAAAAGCATCTCGACCTGCAACAGATAACAAGACCACATTGGGTTCCACGCCTGCAGCCAAGAACAAGGATCTTAGAACCAAGAACAGGTTCCTGTTAAAGTGGCCAGTGATGAGTGTATGTGGAATGATGTACGTCGTGGAAGAAAGAAGATGGAAAAAAAAAGAAATTGTCACATTTATTTCGATATCAAGAGTTGATTTTACATCAGCGTCTGACAATGGACTCCTACAAAAACAACGAAACAAAAAGAAAAAAAAGGGAAAAAAAGGCTTACAACAGTACCGTATTTTATTCTCGCACACACTTTTCATTCCATCTTTTTTCTTCTTATTATTATTATTATAATTGTAATAATAATTATTATTATTTTTATTTCATAATATTCCATACTTCATCTAATAAATTATTTAGTGTCAAATGCTGAGATACATTTCATAAAACGTCGTGTTGACACATCAGAAGAAAAAAAAAAAAATCTTATCCCTGGCAAATCCTGCCACCAAAATAAATTACACACAAGTCCAATTCACTCCCAATTTGTGCAAGACGTAGCTTTTTTTTTTTTAATGTTGAAAAACGAGACAAAAGGCTTGTCCTCCGCACACATTTGTTGGCGAAAAAAAAAGGACTTTTACAATCGAAAATGCGTAAGTGATGAAGGCGAACGCACTGCTCACAAGTGGAAGTGTGAATACGGGCTTCTGTTCATGTTCTCGAAGCTTCTACAAGTGACAAAGTGTAAGAAGATTTCACACACCAAAAAATGTGCAACCCCCTTCGCTAAAATGAAAACGTCCTCTCGGAAATGAAATGTCACTTATGGTTGCCATAATATTTTTTTAATCATTTTTTTTTTTACTTTTTTTTTTCCACTTGTGGTACAGCAAAATATATTTTCTTTAGCTGTCATTCTTATAAGAGTTACATGTGCAATAGAGAAAATATAAGGCCTGAGTCAGGAGTAGTGGTTCTTTCTTTTTTGTTGTTTTCGTTCTTTGTTTTGTTCAGGAGTTGCGAGACACCATGTGTGGGGTCACGTGTCCATTGTCTTTGCCTGATAAACCCCAGGACGCTTGAGAAGAAGTTCTACAAAATGCCGTGTTCATGGTCGTCATGTTGTTGTCGTCGATATCATACAAAATGGTGGCCAGTGCGTGGACGACGCCAGCCTCCTCACGAACACGTCAAGCAGCCTGCGTGTTTTTCCCACCTCGGCCAGAACAGTTTAAACCACAGATGGCTTGAAACTTGTACAAAAACGACTAAATGGCAAAAAACCGACGCGCATCTGTGGGAGAAAATTGACTGCACCTACTCAAAAGGAGGAAAAGGAAATGGATAGGATGAGCTCAGAGGCTGGTGATGAGCTGCATTTGCCCGTCTTTGGGGGTCTCACTGTCTGGAGATTGGCGCTCGTTATCCTCAAACCCGTTCCCGTTGCAGCTCTCAGTGATATGGTAGTACGAGGCAGGAAGGACGCCGTCTCCTGTGCCTTTGTGGCACGGTTCGTCCATGTCGCTGTGCCCGGACGACGAAAGAGGAAAATCGTCCTCTCCGTCATGCGGGCACAGAGACGGAGACGAGTCTCTGAGTTCAGGCATGCTCATATACACCGAGTCCCTGTTATCGAGCGAGGGCGTGGTTTCATTCCTCCCCGCCCCATCGACCTCCTTCTGCTCCTCCTCGTCCTTCGTTTCATGTCGGTGCCTGGCAGGCTGGCGCGATGCCTGCTTGGCACTGTACAGGAGCGAATGAGTCCGCTGAGGAAGCAGAGGCGCCTCCAGGACCTCGCGGTGATGCGGCTGGAGAAGGAGTTCCAGCGCCGGGTGGTTAGTTTCGTTCCCGTCATCTTCACTCCTAACCCCGACGCCTCCCATCCCAGCATGGCAGCCTGGTGGGCATCGATCCGGATTGGACGGTTGCTCGGAGTCGTCCTGGCAGCGCGGGTTCCCGCGCGGACGAAGGTTATTGTGCACCAACTCGGAGATGATCATCTTCTCGAAGGCGGCATCGTCAAGTGAGTAGCTGCTGTTGAAGTTGCCGTTGAGGGGCAGCGTGTCCATGGCACTGACGTCACGGCTGTTCGTCCGAGAGTGCTGGCCTGGAATAACACACACGGGCACACTCAGAAACACAAAAGCACTCCAAGACCATCAAGCAAACCAAGCAGAGCAAACAGTTAATATATTAGCAGCAATAAAATGTCAATTACTGTTAAGGACATATCAACATTCTCCCCCCCCCCACCCCCGTCCTATCCCAAGCCTTAAATGCGTCTCATCTTATTATCCATCATCCATACAGTAATATTCAAAATATTACTGTCATTTCATGTCCTTAACAGTATGTCGATGAAAAGAAAATGACACAAGCAGCCACAAAACCGTTAAAATGCACACACACATAATGCACATAGTCAGACATGAAAGCAAGCCGCCATTTTAAATGAATATTAAGTGCAAAACCAGTGCCAAAGGCAGTGCACAGGCAAAATGTTCATGAACTGACTTAAAAAAAAATATACATATACACATATATATATATATATATATATATATATATATATATATATATATATATAAAATAATGTAAGCGTGATCAATGACGCACACACACAGCCATCTGCAGAAAACTGAGCCTATGGATGCCAGTCAGTCCTTACCACACACACACACACACACACACACACGCAGGCAGGCGGGCGTGCAGCAGGCGAGCGAGGTGCAAGGACTCACTTTGCCACCACTCACATTATGTGTGTCTGCTCAGGCTAGCTGGCCTGAGAACTGCCGACGTGCCAAAAGAAAAGTGAAACAACGGCGTTTTTTTAAAAAATTGTAGCAATGATAAACAAGTGAGAAACAGCAAAAAAGAAAGCTTTCAAACTCTAACGTCTCTGAATTCAGTCCATCCTTTCAGCTAGGGAATAGATTGATCCTGGATTACACTACATTTAACAGTTATCCCATGAAATTGAGCCGTGCATGAGCTGATAGCCGACGAGGCGTGTAAAGCTCATGTACGACTTGATTTCGTGGAATAACTGTTTTATTCTATCTACATTCACTGGATTTTGAGAAACAGAGCATTGTTATTTTGCAAATTCAATCCTAGTAGTAGCGTATCCTGGTAACAGAGTGATACCCTACTAGTAGAGTATCCTAGTAGTAGAGAAATATCCTAGTAGTAGAGGGATATAGAAGTAATAGAGTGATATCCTAGTCGTAGAGTATCCTAGTAATAGAGTGATATCCTAGTAGAAGAGTATTCTAGCAGTAGAGTGATATCCCAGTAGTAGAGTATCTGGGTAATAGAGTGATATCCTAATAGTAGAGTATCCTATTAGTAGAGTGATATCCTAATAGTAAAGTGATATCCTAATAGTAGAGTATCCTCGTAGTAGAGTGATATCCTAGTAGTACAGGGATATCCTTGTAATAGAGTGATATCCTAGTCATAGAGTATCCTAGTAATAGAGTGATATCCTAGTAGAAGAGTATTCTAGTAGTAGAATGATATCCTAGTAGTAGAGTATCCTGGTAATAGAGTGATATCCTAATAGAAGAGTATTCTAGTAGTATAATGATATCCTAGTAGTAGAGTATCCTGGTAATAGAGTGATATCCTAATAGTAGAGTATCCTATTAGTAGAGTGATATAGTAGTAGAGTGATATCCTAATAGTAAAGTGATATCCTAATAGTAGAGTATCCTCGTAGTAGAGTGATATCCTAGTAGTAGAGGGATATCCTTGTAATAGAGCGATATCCTAGTCATAGAGTATCCTAGTAATAGAGTGATATCCTAGTAGAAGCGTATTCTAGTAGTAGAATGATATCCTAGTAGTAGAGTATCCTGGTAATAGAGTGATATACTAATAGTAGGGTATCTTATTAGGAGAGGGATATCCTAGTAGTAGAGTATCCTGGTAATAAAGTGATATCCTAATAGTAGAGTATCCTAATAGTAGAGTGACATCCTAGTAGTAGAGTATCCTGGTAATAGAGAGATATCCTAATAGTAGAGTATCCTAATAGTAGAGTGACATCCTAGTAGTAGAGTATCCTGGTAATAAAGTGATATCCTAATAGTAGAGTATCCTAATAGTAGAGTGACATCCTAGTAGTAGAGTATCCTGGTAATAGAGAGATATCCTAATAGTAGAGTATTCTAGTAGTAGAGTGATATCCTAGTAGTAGAGTGATATCCTAGTCGTAGAGTATCTTAATAATAGAGTGATATCCTAGTAGTAGAGTGATATCCTAATAGTAGAGTATTCTAGTAGTAGTAGTAGTGTGATATCCTAGGAGTAGAGTGAGATCCTAGTAGTAGAGTATCCTAATAGTAGAGTGATATCCTAATAGTAGAGCGATATCCTAGTAGTAGAGAGAAATCCTAGTAGTAGAGCGAAATCCTAGTAGAAGAGGGAAATCCTAGTAGTAGAGCGATATCCTAGTAGTAGAGCATCTTAATAGTACAGTGATATCCTAGTAGTAGAGCGATATCCTAGTAGTAGAGCGATATCCTTGTAATAGAGCGATATCCTAGTCATAGAGTATCTTGGTAATAAAGTGATATCCTAATAGTAGAGTAGCCTAATAGTAGAGTGACATCCTAGTAGTAGAGTATCCTGGTAATAGAGTGATATCCTAAAAGTAGAGTATTCTAGTAGTAGAGTGATATCCTAATAGTAGAGTATTCTAGTAGTAGTGTGATATACTAGGAGTAGAGTGATATCCTAATAGTAGAGCGATATCCTAGTAGAAGAGGGAAATCCTAGTAGTAGAGTGATATCCTAGTAGTAGAGTATCTTAATAGTACAGTGATATCCTAGTAGTAGAGCGATATCCTTGTAATAGAGTGATATCCTAGTAGTAGAGCGATATCCTTGTAATAGAGTGATATCCTAGTCATAGAGTATCCTAGTAGTAGAATGATATCTTAGTAGTAGAGTATCCTGGTAATAGAGTGATATCCTAATAGTAGGGTATCTTATTAGGAGAGGGATATCCTAGTAATAGAGTATCCTGGTAATAAAGTGATATCCTAATAGTAGAATATCCTAATAGTAGAGTGACATCCTAGTAGTAGAGTGATATCCTAATAGTAGAGTATTCTAGTAGTAGAGTGATATCCTAGTAGTAGAGTATCCTAATAGTAGAGTGATATCCTAATAGTAGAGCGATATCCTAGTAGTAGAGGGAAATCTTAGTAGTAGAGTGATATCCTAGTAGTAGAGCGAAATCCTAGTAGAAGAGGGAAATCCTAGTAGTAGAGCATCTTAATAGTACAGTGATATCCTAGTAGTAGAGCGATATCCTAGTAGTAGAGCGATATCCTCGTAGTAGAGTAGCCAATCAGAGCGCGCGATTGCTTATATCCAGTGAATGTGGACAGAATAATATAATATATTGTATTGCATTATATGCAAATGCAGATCAATGAATCCTAAACATTATAAATGAAACACAGAAAATACCTTTTTTTTTGTATTCTTATTCTCCTGGGTTGAGACGAAGCTTCCTACATTATCCCGTCCTTCCCCCCCTCGCTATTAACATTTTAAAACAATTCCAAAAACTAAATCATTGTGTTTTTGTTTCTGTAATTCAATTTTTTTTTTCCAGCAAATAAACTATTTCTCATTTATTTTGATTGTTTTTAAGCCAATTTTGGCTTAAAAAAAAAAATTCTCCAATCACTCCGAGATGAAAATATATTTTCTGGATAAACGATGCAGATCTGTAATACAAATCAGCGATTCGAATGTAAATAATTAATTCCCAGTGTGCACCATAATAAATGATCTGAGATGAGTACGATCAATAAAACACATGTGGGTGCATATGGAGCCGTGACGAGCAGCCCCTTTCATTGCTGTAATTATGACTTCCTTCATTGCTCATCACTTAGTTCATCTAATTAACGAGCAGGCGCGCCGGATGACTGAATTCAGGATATGGAGTGTGTAAGGGTACAGCAGCAAGCATTCACAGCATCTCTCTCTCTCTCTCTCTCTCTCTCTCTCTAAAGCCCTCGGTGTACGTCTAATGGAGGCGACCTTCAAGCTTAAAAGCTTGCATAATCTACTTGAGGTTTGTTTTGGCTTCTGTATGTGGCCTCTCAAATACTGTAAATTACTTTGGCCAGTTTGAGTTCCAGTTCAGAGTGTTCAGATTTCACCTGTTATTGGTGTTGTAGCTCTCCTTATCGTACGCCAACCACCGGCTAGGAAGGATGAACGCTAACATGTACATACATCCTTTCAAACTGCTGCTCTTGCTGCATCACAGGGCTGTGGAACAGCCTCAGAGACGTGCGCTCTCTGCCCTCTTCCACATACATGAGCTCAGGGATGCTCGTGATTGGCTAGCATCGCTCTGATTGACAGGACAGAAACTAACACCACCCCTCCCACCCAGAAAGATCGGCTAATCACGCGCTCTCATGAGCTCCTGGTCACAAATGTCCATGATATCGTTACGATTTTGACTTGTGATCTCCAACATGTTACTTTTGCACCGCTCGAGATATCCTGGAATACTTTTCAATTCAAATTTTCGTTATCTTCATGATCAATTCTGGATATTTAATCAATCCTGGTTTTCATAACTAAGCCGTTGTTCATTTTATATCACGTTACATTACAGGCATTTAGCGGACGCTCTTATCCAGAGCGACGTGCAACATGGAACAACCAGGGAATTGAACCAGCAACCCCTTGGTCCCAAAGCAGCTTCTCTTCCCATTTTCTCCTCAAATACATCATATTGCTTGCCAAAGCCACCACAATGTCGCCGCTCTAAGATGTACACCGAGGGCTTACCAGCTTTTTTTCCTAGTCCGGGTGGGTGTTTAAACAGCTCATCGAATCATAATTACCAAGCAGGGAAAATAACAAAATGAACGACTCGCCAAAACGAGTCTCGAACACATTCTATAACTCAGGTTGCTTGCGTAAAAGGAATGCATAGAAGGAAAATAAAAACAGGAAATATGACAGGATGGAGGATGGTGAAAGTAGGAAAAGGGATTTGAGGAATCACTTCAATGATTCGATTCCTGAAATGAATCATTTCAAACCTGTCACGGATTTGATGCAGCTCTCGGAAAATATCGTGCAACCGACAGTCAGCGTGGATATTTCAAGGTCCGTAAATAAGCATATATTTAACACTTCGTTAATGAATTAATAAAATCACTAATCCTGAGCACATCAGGAAATAACGAAGTGTATCAACGAACAGCCGAGTGAGTCGTATACAGTCTGATCAGGCGTTAATAATGGTACGAGTTAATCTCATTCTGTTAATTAATATCATGGCTTGCAGTATTAATAATGTTAATATGTACATTTCATTATATTGTATTTATAATACATCATGTCTTATATACCAGTTAGTTCTGGTTCGCTAATTTGATTGGTTCAGTAGCGTTCTAATGCTGAGGTCTCACATAGCCAGAATTACTTCACGGTAGATGCTGGGAGATGATTTTGGGCCTTCCGGGGGTCAACTGGCACACGTTCTGGGCCCTTCCGTCAGAATACGTGAGAGCAGGGGAGCTACGTTGACAACCAGGAGGGTGTGGCTTCCATGCCTGGAAAGTTTGTTGTGTTGGAAACTGCCGTGGGTCAAGCGCTGGACGAATTCACCCGTCGCAACCGTGAAGGCATCTGTGAGCAATCTTGAGGCAAACGTGAGGTTTACGTAGGTTACTGTAGCATTCCTTCACAACCACTGAACTCAAAATGTTTACGGAAAAACATTCCACAGAAAGTGAAAAGGTTGCCTTAATGAAAAGGGCGTTGCTTATTTCATCTTGCCATGGCTATGCCATACAGCAGCCATGAAAACTATCATTGCTATAAGGCCATGCGTCGCTATACTTCGCTGCTGCCATTGGTTTTTACCGGCATCTCCAGTTGCTACCATCGCGGTTACCGTCGCTTCATTTACATATTTACTCCGCCCAAATTTATGCAATGGATCACCTCCGAATCTATCAGAATGGCCACAGTAGGCCCCAGCCACGGTTCTCATGGCTCGACTGGGACCTTAGCATAAGAGTGCTCATATTTCTTATAACAGCACTGGGATGTTTCAGTGTGTGTATCACTATCACTCTGGGCATTCGCGACGTAAACTTCCATTTCCTAGTTAATTTGAGTGAGCAGCGCTGGCGCAAATTGTGACTCTCACTCAGGATCTTTTGACTTATTATTATTATTATTATTATTATCCTAGCGTTTTTCAGGACGCTATTTCTCCCTCAGTTTTCAACCATCACCAAATTTCACATGAAGAATACCTCTGGGCTGAATTACATTGCTATGACTTTTGGTGCTGATCTGGATCACTGATCCAGAATGATCCATGAAAAATGAGATTTTTTTTTTCAATCACTTATAACTCTGTCAAGTTTCAAGTTTTTTTCAATCAGTTTTTTTTTTTATTTTGTTTGGCATGGCAGGGCGCAACTTTTCCTCACTAAGCGTCATTCTCTATCTCTTACCGTTCTGGATCTATAGGGTACAGTGACCAGACATCCCGGTTTGTAACAGCTAGCGCAAATCACTGTGACTTTAGTCACAGTCTCGGTCACAGTCACAGTCTCTACACAAATGTTAGTGGAAGCACCTTCAGAACACGTACATACAAATTAATATGAGCTAGCTAGCCGATAAAGTGACAATGTCAGCGTGGCTTCTTCTGGATCCATTTCTGCTAGCGGAGCAAAAACAAATGGAACATTTGTCGTGAAATATCACTCATCATTAATTTCTGTTGTGTCAAACCGACATCACAGTCGCAGTAGTCATGTTCTTAGACGTCTTCGGATTAAAAGTTTGATTCATTATTTATGCAAAAAAGATTAAAAAGAAGTGATATTTCCACAAATGATCCATTTGTTCCTGAAAAGACGCCTGGATAAGAGATTCATATGCTGGATTAACTGCGGCTCCATTTCCCATCTCGTGCAGGATATGACTCAAGTCGCTCTAATTTGAATAGAAATAGAGGGGGGGGGGGGGGGGGGGAGAGATTGCAGCAAATAGAAAGGAAGCAAAAAAAAATAAATTATTGGTGTTGTTGTGTGACACGCAGCCGTCGAGATAAGAAAAGTCCCTCTTGTTGATGTGGAGAAGAATCCGAAACCAGACATCAAACGACTTGAGCTGAAGGAGAGGGAGAGGAAGAGGAAGAGGGGGAGGGGGGTAAGAAGGCGACGATGAAAAAACAATTTGAAAAAAGGATGACTGTGAAGTATTGCTATTGCCAGGAATTCGTACGTTTTGTTTATGCATGTGCAATCTTTCGAATGCAGCCAGGTATTGTGCAGAGAGTGTGACTATCAGATGTGGACAGAAGTCCATAAGGCTATATCAGCATTTCACTCTATTCATGCACTGCATCAAAGCCAGCCATGCAGAATTTTCCTATGGATGCTTTCAGGACCTGCACCATTCTCTTGCTTTGCTTCCTCCCCCTCCTCCTCCTCCTCCTCTCTTTGCCCTTCACGCTGTTAATAAAATAGAAGGTAAAGCATGAAGGCCAAGCAACTTATTCCAAGGCCACGGTGTTCTCAATGTTCAGCCTCTGCACGCCTCGGATTTACAACCAAGAGACTGACATATCCATATAGGCCTTGATTGGAGAAGGCGTCGGAGTAGAGTAAAGCCCCGAGACGTGGATGTAATGCCAACACGCCGCGTCAGCTCCGTCCTTTCTCTTCCGCCCACTCTCTGTCTCAACGAGAAGCTCTTCCGTTCGATTAACTGAGCAGCACGTTTCCTCGAAGCAAACCTCTTCGACATTTTTTGAACTGCTCTCGTCTTAAACAAGCAGCAAATGTTCACCAAAGCATGAAATGTGTTGTACAGTTCTGTAATGCCATTCTGAGAATCCTCCGAGCGTTTCGGCGTGATGAGACGCCTCGCAGCTTTTCATTCAATTTAGCCTCAATGAGGCATTTATTTATTTATTTTTCAGTTCTAAGTGCCCGAAATGTCACGAAAAAAAAACATGGAAATAACAAGAAGCGCAAATATACAGTACCAGTCAAAAGTTTGTGCAGCCCTACTCATTCATTCGTAGGTTCTTCTGTATTTGTTTTTCTGGAAAACAATACTGGAACATCCATGGAATTACATGGTCAACAAGAGCGCTCTGAGAGCACAATATCCCCCGCTGGCGACTAGGCCATAACTCTGGTAAAACGCGACTGAATAGAATGAAATTGCAATATGCATATTACCGACATATAACAAAGAATCCCACCAAGTTTCATGAAATTCCTCCAAAAACTGTGAGAGGAGTTGATTTCAGAAGGTGAGTACCCTTCCTGGGATGGACGGACGGACATCGCCACGACATAATCCCCCTTCGGGTCTTTCAGCCAGCGGGGGATAACAAAAAGTTGTTAAAAACCAAAACGTTTCATATTTTAGATTCTTCAAACTAGCCAGTGTTTACCTTGATGACGCTTTGCACGCTATTGGCGTTAATCTTAACCAGCTTCATGAGGTCGTCACCTGGAACGCTTTTCAATTCACAGGTGTCTCGTCAAAAGTTAATTAGCGGATGAGTTTCTTGCCTTCTTAATGTATTTCAGATCAAAAGGTAAATAATAAACAAGACCGTCAATGACGTAGGCGTAGCTCACTCCGGCCCCGTCTAGTCCAGAAGGAACGATCTAAAGTGAGCCACCTTATGGGCGTAATAAATGTTGCAAGCCATATACAGAAGCTGTATCCGCCCTAGGAATACGGACCTATTTGCCAAAACGGTGAGGAATTGACTGAGAAGAAGCGATTTTTGTTGAACTGCTCACTCATTAAGGCTTAATTAGTCCATAACTTCATTAATAATTGTAAATAAGCAAATCTGGGTAGAAGTTATATGCACCCTAGGTACCCCTACCTTCATGCCAGAATGAATCAAAATCGGTGAAGAATTGAGGGAGAAGAAGCGATTTGTGTGGAAACTGCTCGTTAGGGATTGATTAATTACTCCATATCTTCATTATTATTAATTGCAATTATGCAAATGTGGGTAGAAGCCATATGCTGCACCCCAGGCAGACCGACCTTCCTGCCGAAAAGACTAAAAATAAGTGAAGAATTGAGAGAGAAGAAGCGATTTTCGTGAAATGTGAACGACGATGACGGACGGACGACGGACAACAACATGATGGCATAAACTCATCATCTGTCGGCCAGATGAGCTCATTACTTTAAGACATGAAGTGTCTCTTCATTAGACAGAATTAGAAGGCGTGTCCAAACTTTCGACTGGTACTGGATTAGTGCCGAAGTCTTGCCACCTGCTAGTTTCTCTTACATCGCAACCTTTGATATTTCAACTCATTAAACTGCTGAAATTTCTCGCACCTCAGACCGAGTTAACAAGATCAAAATCACTCCAGGATCTCGGAGGACTCGGAAGGCTAGCTGGGACGTATCAGGATGCAAGTTATAAAGCAACACTATTCAGTGAGAAGTGTTCCAAAAACGGATTGGACTCTGAAATTTTTTACGAGGCACATTCAGACTGACGGAATCCACAAATCGAGGATCTTTTTTGAGGAAATGGAGCAACCAAGGGCAACTTTAGCTCCAGGAGCCGATGTAGTGCAGACCTGAAACTACTGGGGTGGAGCTTAAATGACAAAAAGCCAATGATTGGTCAAGCTGCACAAAATGACAAATTCTGTAATTTAAAAAAACAAAAACTAAAGTGTTGTGGATGGTCAAAGTAGACGTTTTAGATGTTGACGTTTACGTAAAGACAAAAAAAACACAACGCAAGTGCAGTCTCTACGTTCTTAGCGTTCGCTTTACTTTTGTCGTATGATAAAATGACGTAAAATTTGCACATTTCTCTGTTTTACTTGACTTGTCTGGAAACAGCGCAAGTCTCGTTAGAAGAGTTTTTGGCAATTTTTGCTTTCTCAGCAGATCCTCAAAAAGATTTCAGTGTAACCATGACTTTTTTTATTGCTACTGACTTACACATGAAATGTACCATATATATATATATATATATATATATATATATATATATATATATATATATATATATATATATATATATATATATGAGTGATTCCACGCTTATGGGTACTGAAATGGGGACATGAACTTATTCACCTAAAACCATTTCTTTTTTTACCATCAGGTCACAAAACATGTAATCTTTAATGAATGATATATTAAAAGATAACTTTAATTTTCTGAGATGTAATAAAAACACATTTATATGCCAAAAGTCAAGCCTATGAGTTCCAAAATGATGTCTGTTACATTACTTCTGTTACGATTGTCCATCTCGCGTCTGTTACAAATTAATTACAATCTAGCTATATACCATGTTAATCTTATTGAAAGAATGTGTATGTTTATTCTACTACACATGTTTATTAATTATATTTGCTAAAACATCACCTTCCTATGTTTCAAAAAGTAATTCTACATTGTTAAAATTGAGAATATATATGTCCACAACACTTCTGTTACGTTCTGACTTTGGCATATAAATATGTTTTTATTACATCTCAGAAAATTAAAGTTATCTTTTAACATATCATTCATTAAAGATTACATGTTTTGTGACCTGATGGTAAAAAAAGAAATGGTTTTAGGTGAATTTTTAAAAATAAGTTCATGTCCCCATTTCAGTACCCATAAGCGTGGAATCACTCATATATATATATATATATATATATATATATATATATATATATATATATATATATATATATATATATATATACACACACACACATACTAGGGCTGTCAAAGTTAACGCGATAATAACGCGTTAACGCGATCTCAATTTATCGCGATTTTAAAAAAAATAGTGCCGTTAACGCAAATTCTAATTTGGCCCTGCGAGTCACCCGTAGTTCCTGTTGAGGCTTGTTGCGTGCTGCTTCAATGTGAGTGAATCATATGTCTGCGTAGAATCATACGTCATCCTCGCCGCCATATTGGATGTGGCAAAGTGGAGATTCTTCACCCGTCTCTGGTATAGCGTCTAGACAGTAGCCGAGAATAAAGATGCCTCATTCATGTGCTGCGTTTAACTGTACCAACAGGTTTACCGCCCAAACGAGATCACATGGGATTACCTTTCATAGGTGAGACTGGAAAAATACTTTTCAATACTGTTCCTTCAGTCTTCAGTTTCCCAGCTCATCTCCACCGGGTAGGTGTAGAGTTATAAGCAGTGAGAATTAGATAATACAGTGCCACACTATGATGAACGTTTTTGAACGTATGATGAATGTGTTTAACCTTTTTGAATGTGAAGGAATCAGTGATGTATTTTGTTTTGGTATGACGTTAGAACCTGGCCGAACTCAGTTTGGCGGTCATTCAGCTCACTTTATTCAATGAGAGTAGGTCTGTGTGGTGACTCAATAAATAAAACAGTACATTTTTATTTTCATTCACTATTTCCAGTTTTTCCACTATTTCCATCATTTATCATATTCAGTCTTGTAGGTTGGTTATTGTGGCCTCAGGTTTTGGTAGCTTGCTACGGTATGCTGACTGATTAGCTTACCTGAGCTATCTATCGCGTATCTGTCGCTAGTTTGCAGTGTACAGGGTATTTTGCACACTATTTATAACCATCACATTAAAAGTTATATGTGTTGTTTTGATGCCTGTTTGTTTCCCAAATATATACTGTACGTGTGTGTCTTAATGGGTGAATAAAAGGCATCGAGTTAAATATTATTGTAGAAAGGGGCTTTATGAAGTTCAGTCCATTTACTTGCATTGGTTTACGGGGAAGATTTGCCACATCCAATATGGCGGACACTCTGACGTCTCCCAGCAACGGGGCCACCAGCTCAATGCGGTGTCTATATTTATATGTCTATGGAGAAAGGTCTGTTAAACGGGGAGTTTCATTTCAAAAGTTTCATTTCAAAAGAAGAGTGTGATTGAGCTGGTTTTGGTATGCACTTATACTTTTGTAAAGTGAGATTTCAGTATGCTGTAGCACTGTGATACGACACTAAATGTCTTTATTGAAGTCCAACTGCAATTTATTTCTGTTTGCACAGTACTGTGAAGTCCTACAGGCTGTGACTGAATACAACTCCGGCACAATTGAAGTTTTATTTCATTATTTTCTTTTGTCACACATGTCTGAACTGAGACACAGTAGTATGTGACTACATGTTTTATATTTGAGACTACAGCTCCCTAATCCATCACACAAAACACAAAATTGGATTTTATGTTCAGCACTGCCTAGTATGTGAGTGAATAAACTCCCTTACCATTTTCTCTTGTCCCAGCAGTTTAACAAGTACTTTTAGCATAAAATGTGTTCACCATTTTAATTGTAATATTTCACTTTAAAAGCCTTATTCATTTACATAGATTTAAAAAAAAATGCGATTAATCGCGATTAACTATATGAAATCCTGAGATTAATCGCGATTAAATTTTTTAATCGTTTGACAGCCCTAATATATACACACACACACGACAAATTGCCTAATGTATTTAAGCAACTAATTAACAGTTATTCCACAAAATCGAGTCGTACATGAGCTGATAGCTGATGAGGCGCATAGCACGGAGTTGGCTATAATGCATGTATGATGAGATTGAGTGGAATAACTGTTTTATTCTACCCACATTCACTGGATTTTGAGAAACGGAGCATTTTTATTTGAATTTTTTTGCAAATTCGAGAAATAAAAATGTCTGGCAAAATAATTTCCGCTTAGAATGTAAACAAACCAGCGAAATGACCGGAGCAATTTGTGAAAAATGAGAGAAATAATAATTCTCAAAAAATAAAAAAAGCTACCTTCTTACCATTGAATACGTTTTTACTCTTTTTTTTGGGGGGGGGGGGGGGGGGGTTGTTTTCAAGTAGAGTTTTTATTTCATCCTCGGTTGGTTCAGCAACACGCTCCGCCATTTTGTTTTTCTCTACTCACGGTATATGAGCTGATATCCTAGTAGTAGTAGTAGTAGAGTAGCCAACCAGAGCGCGTGATTGCTCATATCCAGTGAATGTGGCTAGGATAGGATAATTAAATTTACACCACAGTGCTGCAGAATTCTTGAATCCAATCGGTCAGAAATTGTTGATCGTCATGTCGGTAAATCACAAATTTCAAAATCAACGAACTTGTCCTAATATATTATGTGATCATTAGCTATGCTAACTTGCTTAGCAAGCAATAATAATGAACAATTTTTTTTAGCTAATATAAAATGCTTATTATACAACTTTGTTAGATATGCGATTCTGATTGGTCAATTGCTTCATCCTACGGTCTGTTATTTCTGTATAACAGATTGTTTCTATGGACTACGTCATTAGCGGACGCTTGAAGAGTTTTCCCAGTGCTAGCGCTTTATAGATCATAGGAAAGGTCATGTTTCAGGTCAGGTTTCTGGCTTCTCTGTAACATGACAAGGTGTATCAAGACGGATAACTATTAATGGATAAAAAGTACAATGTCTTGCCCATTAACTAATAAAATATCATAATTGTTGGCAAATTGGTATCTTCAGGACATGCTGTTACAGGAAAATAATCAACTCTGAGGTGGAAACAGGATCACATCACATCCATCGCTGATTATTTTCCCATAACAGCACACCCTGGAATTTCTTCTGCCGTAGAATCCAGTGAGTGTAATTATAATTTGTGTTTCTAACCAAACGATGGCGACGTCTTCCTCTGCGGTCGGAGAAAAGACTGATGGGAACTGTGTGAATTAAAAAACGGAGCCAGGTGAAGCCACACTTGAATGTTGGTGGTCCTCCAAGCGAACGAGTTGTCCTTGATGCTGGCACACGGAGGATTTGGAAGACACCAGCAACAGCTACGTGCTCGAGTTCGAACACAAACAGGCAGACTGGAGCAGAGCCACAGACGCTGGTGTGAGATGAGAGCGCTGTTCTCAGCACGTACATCCCACTCCTGTGATAGACACACAGGAGACGTACACTCCGGAGGCCGAGGCAGAGACAGAGGGAGCAGGACGAGGTCCTCGGTGTCCGTCACCGTACTGCTGCTGCTCTACATGCAGGATTTTATTGTGTTCATTATCTATTTATAGCCACTCTCCATGTTCTGTGTGTTTTTTTTTCCGGAGTGTGCATTACAAAGCGAGATGACTGACAGCAGCTGCCATTTAGAAGACTGAATATTTTATTACAGGCAGAGAAATGTGAGAGAAATCACAGGTTATGTGTTTATGTGTTGCAGTTTTCATCCAAGTGATGATTAACCACATTGTTATTCACGACAAGTGACACATTGTGAAATCCCTTATGAAATACATGCAGGTCTGTCCTATTATTAATATTATTGTTGCTGATGTTGCTATCCATCCATCCATCCATCCATCCATCCATGTCTATCTAACCATATACATCCATCTATCCATCCATCCATCCATATCTATACATCAATCCATTCATATCCATCCATCCATCTATCCATATCTATCCATCCATCAATCCATCTGTATGCATATTCATCCATCAATCCATCCGTCCATCCATCCATATCCTTCCTTATCTATCCAAATATATCCATATTCATCCATCCATCCTTGTCCATCCATATCCATCCTTATTCATCCATCTATATCTAGCTATCTATCTATCCAACCATCCATATCCATCCATCTATACATGTTGATCCATCCATATCCATTCATCCATCCATCCCATCTCATCATCTCTAGCTGCTTTATCCTGTTCTACAGGGTCGCAGGCAAGCTGGAGCCTATCCCAGCTGACTATGGGCGAAAGGCGGGGTACACCCTGGACAAGTCGCCAGGTCATCACAGGGCTGACACATAGACACAGACAACCATTCACACTCACATTCACACCTATGGTCAATTTAGAGTCACCAGTTAATCTAACCTGCATGTCTTTGGACTGTGGGGGAAACCGGAGCACCCAGAGGAAACCCAGGCAGACACGGGGAGAACATGCAAACTCCGCACAGAAAGGCCCTCGCCGGCCACGGGGCTCGAACCCGGACCTTCTTGCTGTGAGGCGACAGCGCTAACCACTACATCACCGTGCCACTCCATCCATCCATCCTTATTCATCCATCTATATCTATCTATACATATCCTTGTCCATATTCATCCATCCATATTTTATCCATATCCATCCTTTCATATCCATCCATCTATATCCAACCACCCATCCATTTACGTCCATCCATCCATATCCATATTTATCTATCCATACATGTCCATCTATCCTTACATGTCCATCCATCCATATATTCATCTATCCATGCATGTCCATCATCATCCATTCATCTATATCAACCATCCATCCATCTATCTATATTCATCCATCTATATCCATATTCATCCATCCATCCATGTCCATCCAGCCATTTCCATCCTTATCCATCCACCTAGATCCATATTCATCCACCAATATCTATCCACCCAACTCCATCCATATCCATCCATCCATCCATCCATCCATCCATCCATCCATCCATCCATCTCTGTCTATCCCCCCCACACACAGTGGTGCTTGAAAGTTTGTGAACCCTTTTGAATTTTCTATATTTCTGCATAAATATGACCGAAAACATCATTAGATTTCCAAGAAATGTCCATTGCTCGTGCTGTGATACACTTCCACCAGCATGTGTTATGAAGATCAGACTTTAAAAGATCGCTATTTTGTTAAAATAAAACATGGTGCCCACCCTCACCTGAGTGCCACCACACTTACAGAAAACACCTGACTCGAATTTCCCCTTCTAATCACGGGCGATTGCTCTAAGACAACGAGGGAGGCTCAGCCTCCTCTAAAAATGACGAACATCGTGTAGGATGAATTGCGCTAGGCTTATGTTATAGCCGACCTTATAACATTACTATTTCAGATCCAGAATCATAGAAATATATGTGCTCAACCCAACTACAGTGCGAAATCATTCCGTTATAACTTTCCCCAGTTCGCCTAATGTGTGCGTGAGTTTTTCCCCCTCGTGACAGCGCGATGCAGCCCAGCCTCAGTGGACTTCAATGGCATTTGGGAGCTATGCGCTTTTCAATCTCAAAATGCAAGATGATTATTGGACAAATACTGCGAAAACGCCCGCCCACGGACTCCCAGCCTCACAGTGGGAGGGACATGGCGAAGCTTTCCGCGAGGAGACTGGTGATTGGTGAAAGCGGACGGATATTTTCTTTGATTGACAGCTCGTTTCAAATATAGACAGGCAGCGGTGAATCTCAGTTCAGTCCCATGCGGATTCGCAAGTGGTGTGGTGTATTGTAAGAGATCAGCTTACATTTCGATTTCATTCATTACATACGGTTTCTACCAGCTTTTTTAGTTTGTATATATTTTCATTGTAAATAAAGTGTAAATATAGTGTTGTCAAGTTTGCTATCTTAGTTCCAGAAATTTTGTTTATTTGAGTGACTGAACTTGAACTTGAGGGGGCTAGTCAGCTAGCAAGAAAGCTGCGCACGGATGCCAAGCATTGCTGATTTAATTTTGGCGAAGCCATTTGCCAGTCTTCCTTTCGAGGAAAAAATTAAAATTAAAGAGCAGGGTAGACCAACGCCTCAAACTGACTTGGTGAAAAAGGTAGGGAATAATACTCGTTCCTTTCAGCTCTCCTGGTACGAGAAAGTGAATTGGCTAACAGCAAGTGACCCACAGCAACAACAGTAAATAGGCTACTTTAGTAATATGTCATGGATGGGACCAAAAATATAGAATCTATTTAAAATGTTTATGCTGAGTATATTATATTGGAATATATATATTTCTCTGGATATGAATTAAACACAGCTACAATTTGGAAAACATTTTTAAACAAAAACACAGCCGAGAACATTTCACACTACAGACCTGGATTAAAAGTGAAGGGTTATCAAAATTGTCAATAAAACATTTCTCAGTCAAAATAAGTAAAATATAGGGAAAGTGTCATTGAATGAAATGTGTGGCACCCAGCTCTATGTTTGGCTCCCCAAGGTCAGTGCTTGTGCCTATTCCAGAACACTCTGCTGTTACTGCTGAGGTTCCTGACAAAGAGCTGCTTTCAATAATGATCAATTTTTAAACAACATACCACAATTTTAAAATATAAAATGTTAAAATATACACCCCCAACACCACCATCATGTATATTGGACAGTAGGCTAATGGGCCAAAAAAAACTGTTATTTCACAGTTTGTGATGCTGCCAACAATCAGCCAGATCAGAGGCAAGAGTATGGGCAAAATTGATGTGTTTTTTCTTTTTTCTTTTAAAATCTGGAAATATCGTAACCGACCAGCCTCCCCTGTTTGAAAGACTACCAGCCGCCACTGCTTCTAATCAACCTCCAAGAGGTTCAGATACTTTTGCCACTCACTGATATGTACCATTGGAACCTTTCCCTCAATCCATAAATGGCCGAGTCGAATATTATCGTCTCATTTGTTTAACTGGATTCTCTTTATCTTCTTTTAGGACTTGTGTGAAAATCCGATGATGCTTTAGCTTTGGCAGGTTTCCTCTGATTTGCAGAAAAATTCTAAAGGGTTCACAAACTTTCAAGCACATATGTATATATAGTCTACGTATACATGTCTTTTTAGGAAACGCCTGTTTGCAATCTAAACACAGAGATCCGAGAGGAGTGTTCTTTATTATATGTATGCAACAGTCTGGATGTGGAGGAATGTAATCGCTGTCTGTCAGGACTCATTAACATCCATCTTCTCTGCATGACCTCCTTTACCTGCTCTCTCTCATTTTTTCACTTATTTTTTTCTCTCTCCCCCCTCCCCTCTCTCTCTCTCTCTCTCTTTCTCCCCATCATTAGATCAGGAAATGCTACCAGATGCGACTGTCAAGCTGTGGCCGATGGAACGTTTGATGGCGCCAGTTAAAGTTGTTTGTTCTCGTTTTGTTTTGATGGAAGGCTGAGTCAGACGCAGAAAACACGGCGCGAGTGTCCATCACGCCGGCCCCGCCGTGTCCTCGGGAGTGACGCAAGGTGGCAAGATTGAAATTCACACTCCATCTGTGTGCATTAGCACTGTGTGGTTACGAGTTCGGACTGGACGGTGCGGCGCAAATGTGCTCGCTGTTAGAGACGTGATCATAAAAAATTTGATTGGAGTAAAATTAAGATAAAAAACAAAAGGAGGATGAATAGTGAAAAGCAAAATGACTTCAATGATACCTGCAGTACTATTCAAAAAGAAAGAATAAAAAAGCAGTTTCCTCATACTGTAAAAAGCCACAAAAACCCACCTAGACCTTTTTCTCTCCCTATACACACACACACACACACGCGCACGCAGCATGACAGGTTTGCTATGAGGAAACAGAAGGGCATGAGGCACCTGGTGAGTGGAAGACAGGCGGAGAAGGTGTGTTGCACACAATGGTTTCAGCGAGGAGGTTATTATAGGGGTTGTTAGTGTCGTGTGCTCGAAGGAGGGGGTTAGTTAGAAGATAGTTGCCAGTCATTCCTGCAGGGGAAAAAAAAAACAGAAAGAAGGAAGGAAAATGAGAAAGGTGGGAAGAGGAGAAAAAGAGAAGGATTTATCATAGTTAGCAATAAAACGTGCCCACCCACGCGCTCGCTTTTGCAAACAGGATTAATAGCAATGCTGAAGTGGTTTCCTCTGAACATCTAATTATACAGCGGAATTATATTTAGTCTACCTGTAATAAAACAGACTATACAAAGGGCACACACACACACACACACACACACACACACACTGCTACTCTATTCAATACTGTACTGCTGTTGAGTTTCTCAAATTTGATTGGTCAGAAGGTGTTGATTTATTTTCTATGTCATTCTGGCTGTAAGGAAAATCGCTGGTTTATATTAATGCGTTCGTTCTACTACGTTATCGTTTCTATAGTAACGTTTGTTATTATGTACTAGGTTACAATATCATGATATTCTACATCATCGTTACTACCTGAACAATACTACAGAAATGATACGTTATCCTTCTGTAGTAACGTTCGTTCTACTATGTTATCATTTCGATAGTGACATCTGTTAGTCCGTGAATGATACTATCAAAATGACACTATGTTACCATGATATACTACGTTATCATTACGGCATGAATGATACTATAGAAATGATACTGCAGAAATGATACTACATTATCATGATATTCTACATTATGATTACTACGTGAATGACACTATCAAAATGATACGTTATCCTTCTATAGTTCTACTATATGTTATATTCATTCTACTATGTTATCGTTTCTACAGTAGCATTCGTTATTACGTGAATTATATTATCGAAATAATACGCTATCCTATAGTAACGTTTGTTCTACTATGTTATCGTTTCTACAGTAACATTCGTTATTACATGAATTATATTATCGAAATAATATGCTATCCTGTAGTAATGTTTGTTCTACTATGCTATCGTTTCTACAGTAACATTCGTTATTACGTGAATTATATAATCGAAATAATACGCTATCCTATAGTAACATTTGTTCTAATATGTTATTGTTTCTACAGTAACATTTGTTATTACGTGAATTATATTATCAAAATAATACGCTATCCTATAGTAACGTTTGTTCTACGTTATCGTTTCTACAATAACATTCGTTATTATGTGAATTATATTATCAAAATAATACGCTATCCTATAGTAATATTTGTTCTATTATGTTATCGTTTCTGCAATAACATTCGTTATTACGTGAATTATATTGTCAAAAAAATATGCTATCCTATAGTAATGTTTGTTCTACTATCTTATCGTTTCTATAGTAACATTCATTACTACATGAATGATATTGTAGAAATGATATGACAGAAATGATACGACTTTTTAATGATATACTAATTTATCGTTACTGTGTGAATGTTACTATAGAATAGATACAAAGTTATCATTTTGATTGTAACTTCATTCTACTACGTTATCGTTTCTGTACTAACATCCGTTACTACGTGAATGACACTATGTAAATACTACAGAAATGATACTATGTTATCATGATGTACTCTGTTATCGTTACGACGTGAATGATACTATAGAAATGATATGACAGAAAAGATACTATGTTATGATATACTATGTTATCATTACTACATGAATGATACTACAGAACTGATACTATGTTATCATGATATTCTACATTATCGTTACTATGTGAATGATACTATAGAAATGATACTGGAGAAATGATACTGCATTATCATGATATATTACATTATCAATACTATGCAAATGATACTATAGAAATGATGCAAAGTTATTTTGATTGCAACGTTCATTCTACTACGTTATCGTTTCTATAGTAACAGCTCATTCAGTGGGACTTGTATGGCAGAGGTTTATGACGTTATCAAATGATACTACGTTATCATGATATACTACATTATCATTATGTGAATGATACTATCGAAATGATACATTATCCTTCTATAGTAACGTTCATTCTACTATGCTATCGTCTCTATAGTAACAATTATTACTACGTGAATGATAATATAGAAATGATACTAAAGAAATGATACTACTTTATCATGATATACTAGTTTATTGTTACTGTGTGAATGATACTATAGAATTGATACGGTCATTTCGATTGTAACGTTCATTCTACTATGTTATCGTTTCTATAGTAACAGCTCATTCAGCGGAACTTGTATGGCAGAGGTTTATGACGTTATCAAATGATACTACGTTATGATATACTACATTATCGTTACTACGTGAATGCTACTATAGAAATTATACTACAGAAATGATACTACGTTATCCTTCCACGATAACGTTCATACTATTATGTTATCGTTTCTATAGTAACAAATCATTATCAAATGATACTATGTTATGATATACTATGTTATCGTTACTAAGTGGATGATACCATAGAAATAATATTGCAGAATTCCATAGTAACATTCGTTCTACTATGTTATTTCTATAGTAACGTTAGTTACTATGTGAATGATACTATAGAAATTATAATAATATCAAATATTTGATTATTTGATATTAATTGATTTGATATTAATATCAAATAATTATAACATCAAATTATACTATATTATCTTGATCTCTCACATTATCTTTAATACGTGAATGATACTACAGAAACGGTACCATGTTATCCTTCCATAGTAACATTTGTTCGACTACCTCATCGTTTCTATAGTAACATTAGTTACTACGTGAATGATACTATAGAAATTATACTACAGAAATGATACCATGTTATTGAATGATACTACGTTATCATGATATACTATGTTATCGTTCCTACATAAATGATACTATCGAAATGACACTACATTATCATTCTGTAGCAACGTATCGTTTCCATAGTAACAACTCATACAGTGGGACTTGTATGGCAGACGCTTTAGATAAATAAATTAAAAATGCAAAAAGATGAACGTTTTCTTTAAGAAAATTTTGTTTATTTAACATTTATGGAAGGCGTCTCCAGTGTCAGTGCTTTGTAACAACAACAAAGGCTGTTAAGGGAACGAACCAGTTTGTTTAGAACGTAAATGCGTAAATGATCGTTTTGAGGATGTTCCATAACATTAAATATAGCTACAAACAGATAAAAAGTATGACTTGATGTCCTGTCAAATATAAAGTTGATAAAATGATAAGGTGGAAGAGGAATAATAAAAATAAAAATCAGGATAATAAAAAACTTCATCACCGTTTTGTTGATTATTTTAGTCTAACAGCACACCCCCAAGTGTTCTAGTCTTTACATCTTTAGCTTATTGGCTTTCGTAAACTAAGTAGATAGCGAGCTGGTTCAGATGTGTTTTTTTTCTTACAGAGCCAGATTTTTGACCCAATGCACCATCCATATTTATAAGTCTAAATTCTATTTATACGATTAAAATGTGTCTAAGTGTTAATTATTATTTATAAGTGTTAATAAATTAATAACCAAGGTTTTAAGACTGAATAAAATCTTCTCAATATTACATCAGGCATTCTGGAAAACTTTCTGGTGGATTCTTTTTTGGAAAAGAAGTCAGATTTTATTTTACGGCTGTGTATATAGAGCGTATATAGTGAGTCCATGATGTATCATACGATCAGGAGGAAATGATTTTAGATACGTTTAACAAAATCAGTGGGCTTCTCTGACACGGCGGATGGAAGAAAGAGTCAAAGAAATGACTGCCGTCCGAATGAAATGTGGTTCTGCGCTTCAGGTCAACAGCCGAACCTTTCTACCCAGACTGACGGCTCTACCTTGAGCTGAACGACGATCAAAATCAATGTGCTTCTGTGAGATGATAGAGTGCTGAATGAAAGAACAGATGGATGAGTGCTGCCAGCATGAATTGCAGTTGGGTCAGCATGTGCTTTGGGTCAACAGTTGAATCTTTGTACCGAGTCTGATGGATCCGGTTTAAAAGAAAAAAAAACAAAAAAAAAACCCACATATATAAAAAAAGATCTTGGATGAGCAAAATCTGTGTTCTTTTTCCATGACGGGGTGGTGAGATGAAAAGAAAAGTGCAGGATCTGAGAGATGGATATGGATTGGTGCCATCACATTTGGTGGTTGTAAAGAAATCTCAAGGAGTCTCTATGATATGATGGAGGGATGGATAGACAGAGTGGCCTTGTGCTTTTGGAGAGCAGAGTTGTGATGGCTTGAGGTTGAAAATGCAACTTTTGTTTTGTTCGAATCTTCTTCCAGAACCAAACTGTGCTTTCTCCTTTTCATTTTGCTGTTCTTTTATGACTATTATTTAATTTCCGCCATTTCGATTCACATCATGTTCCAGAAAGCATAGTTACATTTAGATGATCTTAAAGGAGATACACAGAACCATGGCCTCACTTTCATTTATAAATGCTTTGAGACCTCAAGAATGGCACAGGAACAGTTTTAAGCGTTAACAATGAATCTAATATAGTAATTTTTACGATTAAAATGATTCATATAGGTAGCGGTCTGAGTGAATGACCTTGACGTCCGTAACGTCACAGCAGGAAGTCTATCGGTCTCGTCGCCATTTCCACTATGCTAAAACACAGAGCTGAGTGCAACTCCAATCTTCCGTTTTGAGCTAATTTATCACCATGCCACGTAGATGTGTTGCTGGCCGGTGCAGCAACACGACCGAAGCTGGATTTACGTTGCATTCATGGCCCAAGAATGCTCAAACTACAAAGATTTGGATGCGTTTTGCGAGAAATTCAAGGGCACATTTTACTGAGGACTCGTACGAGACCTCTGATCTGTTGAGGAGCGTTGGCTATAAGCCCGTATTGAAAGAGGGTGCAGGACCAACAGTTAAAGGAAAAGAAAACTACAAGAAAAGGAAAGCAAGTTCGGTTGCACCAGTTCTCCTGGAGTGTGAGCCGAGCAGTAATGGCGGAGTACTCAGTATGGAGAATGAGTGGACCAGTCATCAGATTTCTCCACTGGACATGCTTTCTTTTTTTTCCCCCCGCTGGATATGCTTGCCTCAGCAGCAATATCTCGTCCTTACATGGAAGAAGCGAATAAACGAAGAACTGAAAGTCAGATTGTTTCAAAAACAAATCGGCCACAAGATCGGCCTTCAAGAAGCGAGCACACAGACGGGTAAGATGCGACTCTCATTTGGTGATATAACACTCGTCGTTTACCGCTATAAGATTATTTAATTTGCTTCAGAATGTGATTGTCTCAGTTCATCTGATTATTTAATTCGCCTTTTACGTTTTATCAGTGAAAATGCATGCATGTACATGTCTGTTGCATAAATTATAGTGCCTACCATCAGTTCAATTCCATCCAATTCTCTAGACGGCTTTGTTCTCTGGCTTTATTTCGTAAGGTGGGGCCTCCGTGGCCGATGTGTTACTATCGGATTCACGTTCTGATGGTTCGAACTGATACGGTTCTACGTGTATAGCAGTAACATGTACACACCCTCCAATTTCAGGACTATCACAGTCAGATGTATTACTATCTGAGGAATCTGAAGAATCTCCGATAAATCTGAATGAAGAGGCCGTTGCAACCACTCTCGCCTGCCGAGTCTGGCTTTGGTCTATAGCACCGGTTCCTGCTGTGACGTCACGCGCTCAGGGCTGGCCGGCTCAGCGGGGGCAGCTCGAATGCCAACTTTGCAGTCGATTTAAACTCTCAAAAATATATATTTTTTATTCCCATTTATGCAGCATACAAGAGTCAAGGATGGAGATACTATCCACTCAGAAACTTATTTAAAAATAAAGGTTCTGTGTCTCTCCTTTAAGGTGCAAAATCTAGAACCGTAATGAAAGTTCTTCAGTTTTTCAATATGTTTTTTTACAGAGAGGTAAGACTAAGGTGAATATTCCTTAAAGAACCATGTTTTCTTAGCCTAGTAAACTAGACCCACCCGCCTAGCGGCCAAAAATATTTTTTGCCTGCGAGTGGGTCTAGCCTCGCACCATATAAACAAAAACACCCCGGGCATCAAATCGTGCCCGCCAATCACAACGCAAGGTTTTTGTTTGGATTCTTTGGGCGGGCTTTTGCAGGAGTGATGACAAAGCTGCGCGACGCTGGAGAAAGCGCAACAGGAAAGATGGCTACGGCTAGTGAACAGCGCGCGTTTGACTCTGCTTTGGAATCAGTTTTAGAAGAATTAGACTTGGAGTTTTCGTTGAAACATGAGCAGGAAGAGGCTCTCCGCTCATTCCTTTTCAAGAAGGACGTTTTCGCTGTTTTGCCGACCGGCTATGGCAAAAGTCTGATCTACCAGCTGGCTCCGCTCGTAGCCAAAAGGATGGGCTAGTTTGTGCAGTACGAAGAATTAATAAACAGCTTTGAAACATTACTTTTTGATTGTTTCTTATTTTCCCGTTATTTTAAATTTAAGGGAAATTATTTCACCAAACACCACTAAATAAAAACTCTCAAAAACAGTTTAAGCAAACCCTTGAAAAACACTTGGAAAAAAAAGTGTATGTGGTACAGACTCCAAACTTGTGGTCATTATCTCCAAACTTCTTAATATCTAGAACCTGTTTATTAATTAATACGCATTTTGAAAAATTATTTATTTCAAGGCCTCCCCCACTGCTTTCTGTCGCTCTGACTACGTCACAGTCACTGTTGCGCTGATTGGTCAGAGCGTTGGCCTATACGCACAGAGACAGTTTGAAAGACAGCGGTTTGTTCCTCCTACATCCTTCAGAAATGTCTACGGATCGAGGTCAGACTAAATATTCACATTTAGTCTGGCTTGCCAGGCTAATGTTTTCTACAAACGGAGACAATGTGATGCCATTCAGTATGGACAGAATAAAACACTTAGGGTGTGTTGTTCTTAGGGCTGTCGAAGTTAACGCGAAAATAACGTGTTAACGCAAATTACTTTTAACGCCACTAATTTTTTTTTAAACGCATGTACATTCTGCGCCCCTCCCCCATAGTTTGGGAAATCAGGAAGTGATGTAGCACGAACAACCAATGTGTATTTTTTGTGTGCTTTTGATGGTCCAGAGGGGAGAGAAGACGACGTGTTATGGTCCAGGTGTGTGTGTAAGCGTGCGCTGTATATTTACCAGTGAGTTAATGCATTTTACTGGAAAACATCTTTATGAGCCGTGTGCCTTAGCAAATGTATTTATTTGGGTTTTGCATTTTCATTTTCTTGGCTTAAACATAGCCGCTCCTGTTGTTTATATACTTTATTTTATTGCCTAGTCTGAGGCTGGAAGTTAAGTATAGAACTAGAAGAAAATACTAGAGCGGCAGCTACAATTATCGACAGTCCATAATTATCGACATCTTTTCAGATTTACCAATAAAAAACAATTTTACAAAGGTGAGTTTCAGTTACAACAGTTATTATTGGTTAATTAATCAACCAGAAGACCCGCCTCTCCCTTTGACCTTGTCGTCTGATGACACAGCTCGTTACCAGAGATGGAATTTTTTTTAGCACGATCAGCAATTTGATGAAAACCTGGACGTTCTCATCGCAGGTAAGCATGGTGGAAAGATCATGGACATGTTTTTACTGATCAAATTCACCGATATTTCATGATCTTCTTGTCGAAACCTACTTTGTTTCTCACTCTTTCATTTGACAGCCGCCATTTTGTATCTAAACGCGTGTTAGAGAAATCACATGAGGCGTTGATAACTGTGGACAAAGGTGTTGATAATTGTGGAATGGTGTAGATAACTGGACAAAGGTATCGATAACTGTGGACAAAGGTGTCGATAATTGTGGAACAGTGTCAATAACTGTGGACAAAAGTGTCGATAATTGTGGACAAAGGTGTCGATAACTGTGGACAAAGGTGTCAATAATTGTAGAACGGTGTCGATAACTGTGGACAAAGGTGTCGATAATTGTGGAACGGTATCAATAACTGTGGACAAAGGTGTCGATAATTGTGGAAAGGTGTTGATAACTGTGGACAAAGGTGTTGATAATTGTGGAACTGTGTTAATAACTGTGGACAAAGGTGTCGATAATTGTGGAGTGGTGTCAATAACTGTGGACAAAGGTGTCACTTGTGGAATGGTGTCAATAACTGTGGACAAAGGTGTCGATAATTGTGGAACGGTGTCAATAACTGTGGACAAAGGTGTCGATAATTGTGGAACGGTGTCAATAACTGTGGACAAAGGTGTCGATAATTGTGGAACGGTGTCAATAACTGTGGACAAAGGTGTCGATAATTGTGGAACGGTGTCAATAACTGTGGACAAAGGTGTCGATAATTGTGGAACGGTGTCAATAACTGTGGACAAAGGTGTCGATAATTGTGGAACGGTGTCAATAACTGTGGACAAAGGTGTCAATAATTGTGGAATGGTGTCAATAACTGTGGACAAAGGTGTCAATAATTGTGGAACGGTGTCAATAACTGTGGACAAAGGTGTCAATTGCGGAACGGTGTCAATAACTGAACAAAGGTGTCGATAATTGTGGAACGGTGTCAATAACTGTGGACAAAGGTGTCAATTGTGGAATGGTGTCGATAACTGTGGACAAAGGTGTCAATAATTGTAGAATGGTGTTGATAACTGTGGACAAAGGTGTCGATAATTGTGGACAAAGGTGTCGATAATTGTGGAACGGTGTCAATAACTGTGGACAAAGGTGTCGATAATTGTGGAATGGTGTTGATAACTGTGGACAAAGGTGTCGATAATTGTGGAACTGTGTCAATAACTGTGGACAAAGGTGTCAATTGTGGAATGGTGTCAATAACTGTGGACAAAGGTGTCAATAATTGTAGAACGGTGTCGATAATTGTGGACAAAGGTGTCGATAATTGTGGAACGAGTGTCAATAACTGGACAAAGGTGTCGATAATTGTGGAATGGTATCGATAACTGTGGACAAAGGTGTCGATAACTGTGGACAAAGGTGTTGATAATTGTGGAACGGTGTCGATAACTGTGGACAAAGGTGTCGATAATTGTGGAATGGTGTCGATAACTGTGGACAAAGGTGTCAATTGTGGAACGGTGTCGGTCGATAATTGTGGAACAGTGTCAATAACTGTGGACAAAGGTATCAATAATTGTAGAATGGTGTCAATAACTATGGACAAAGGTGTTGATAATTGTGGAACGGTGTCACGTGATCTGATACGCTAAGTAATCAGGAATCAACTCATTTTTTTCCAGTGGAAGCTTGAGTAATTATTCATGCACAATTTACATATTGAAAAGTCTTTTCTACTTTTGCAACAGCCAAAAGATCGATAAGGTGTCGATAATTGTAGCCGCCGCTCTATATTGTTTTGTTCACACTGAATTGTGCTAAACCCTCAAAATTATAACATTAATGCTGCTTTATTTTTTAAATGCAGTGGGAGAATAAAATACCCACAAAAATTATTTTTGCTGTGTCCAAACTTATCCTTCCTGACCTGCCCACATACATTTACATAAAGCAAGCAGGTTTGCCACGCCCACGCCATCTTTAAGGTATGTTTAAAACAGATTTTTAAAAATGTGCGATTAATTTGCAATTAATCGTGAGGACAATAATGCGATTAAATATTTTAATTGATTGACAGCCCGAGTTGTTATAGAAAAATAATCAATCAATCTTGTGATGAGACCCAACGTAAAGCTTTCGCTGGGTTTCTTTCACCACTTAAAGTTGATTATTTTCCAAAGCCAGCATGTCCTGAAGTGTTTATTCCTCTTTCGCCATAGTAATTCACCAAACATTAGGTTTTTTCTGTTCATTAAAGAAAACACATAATATTTTTTAACCAGTTTTATAGCTATGTGGAACATTCCGTCTTTTTTTATATTCGCTGTAAACAGTCATTTTTATTTGTTTTGTTACAATTCCAGACAAACCATAAACGCAGCATTCTTTGTCCTGAAGACTTTCACATGGTGGAAAAACTAAAACTCTGAATGGAGACCGATAACGATTCCTATAGCCCTGGGTTTATCCGTATCGGTGAGATTTGCTTCTGGAGCCATTTTTCCAGGCCTGGACCTGATCCCATAAAACATCTGACCAATCAGGTGATTGTTCACATGTGACGTTATCTGAGCACGTGCTATTTTCCTCAGGCATCTCTGTACATCCTTGTTGCATCATGAAGTCACGGAATACAGATTCACGGAAAATAAAAAAAAATACAAAGCACGGATCTTTTATTCACAGATATGTGATTATTTTCCGTGAAATATCAATCGTAAATTAATAAAGTAAACATATAAATGCAGGTAAGATATTTTAATCATGATCTTCGGCAGTCCAAACATTTCATTGTTTTAGACTTCTTAATTTTTTTATCCGTGATGCATCATCCGTAAATTATTATTAGCATCCGTGATGCATCCGGATTAAAATCCATAACCACTCTGTATTTTCTATCCTTTTTTTGAAAATTATATTTCCGTAATCCGTGACCTATCTGTATTTTATCGACCACCGGAGTGTGTACATGGTTAGTTTTGGAGTCCGAGCTGTACAGTACGACCCGGAATAATGTGCTACTACTTGGAAAAAACTTCCATGGCTATTCCTAAGTTGCATGTGTTTATTTCCCTGAGTGTCAGGACCAAGCGATATTATAGTCGGGATTATAGTGGTGGTGTTTCTGCTCCAGACTGGAACTAAATTCAGGCAGACGGATAGTCAGAGACGGAGTTATAGGTCTAGTTATAGCTATTGGTGTTGTGGGACCGGGGCCCTTAGACTGAAATCTTTTACTATTAGGTCATGTTACTATAGAAACAATAACATATTTGAATGTGCGTTAATATAAACCTGCGTTTTGAATTACAGCACGAAGCAAAGTTCTAGAAAACAAATCAACACCTTCTGACCAATCAGAATTGAAAATTCAATCTGAAGAGGGGGCGGGATCAAAACTTGAAAATATTGTTCTTTCGTCAGACAGAACCTTATCATTCTTATAATAATGTCTCGTTTTAATGATAATCTTTGTACGATGTTTTTTTACTGTACAGTTAACAAGCCTGAATGTGAGTGAACGGAAACTGCACTGTTTCTCTTCACACCCTTAAGCTCCAGACGTTTATTCTCCACACACCAGCACGACTGCAGACACTTTTTACTTAAAAAAAAAAAAGAATGGTCCAGCCAACTTTTCTCGTTATCTCTCAGAGCTGGTGTCGGACCTGACGAAGCATTTTAAGGAGTTTGACTCCGACGCTACACTCTACACTAAGTGTGAGGGTGGGAGGAAGCGATAGAGGGTCATCGAAAGTTTAACAACATCATCTCATCTACAACACTCTTCTTCGCTCTAAATAATTGATCAGTCTGCGTTTTTCTTTTTTGAAATGCGGAACAGGACCTCGTTCGAGCCGCGGGACTGAAAGCAGCGATTTTAAATGTTTGACAGATGTAAGAAAAAAAAAACCAACAACTCTGCCTTTTGTTGTGGTGTTTGAACCTTTTATGCCTTCTGGCATGTTTGTACGTTATGTCTGCAGATAAAAAAAAAAAAATTGAACATTTTCAGCATTTGCTTTCCTTGAAAATCTTAACAAGGTGTGCTATTAGTCTACATCCATAAGAGTAAACACTACATGAAACACTTCGCAAGGAGGACATGTGAATTTTTTTTTTTTTTGGTCAAAAGAAAAAAAAAAAAAACCTGAATTTTTGGATGGAAAACTTTCAGGTTAACAGATAACAAAAGTCACATGTACAGTCATGTGATAAAGAAAGTACACCCTCTTCCACTTACATGGTTTTACCAATCAAAACCTAACAAAAAATCATCTGATCCTCACCAGGTCCTAAAATTATGCAAATCTAACCTCAGGTCTAAAGCAACACACAAGAGATTCCACCGTGTCATTACTTATTTAACAAAAATTAAGTGAAAATGCAGAATCCACATGTGAAAAAGTACCCCATGATTCAATAGCTTGTAGAACCACCTTTTGCAGCAATCACTTTCTGTATGATTTTATCAGTCTCTCATATCATTGTGGGGGAATTTTGACCCACTCTTCTTTACAACATTGCTTCAGTTCATTCATGTTTGAGGGCATTTGTTTATGCACAGCTCTCTTAAAGTCCCACCGCAGCATTTCAGTTGGGTTGAGGCCACTCCAACACCTTGATTCTTTTCTTTTTCAGCCATCCTTGATAGTACTCTATCATTCCAGTCCCACAAAAATAATGTCACTCGGTCAGCTTACTTCCATCTACGTAATATCTCACGCCTGCGTCCGTCCCTCACACCCAGCAGTACCACTATCCTGGTTCACACCCTGGTTACATCCCGTCTTGACTATTGTAACTCCCTTCTTTTTGGTTTACCTGACAAGTCCATCCATAAAATGCAACTAGTTCAAAACTCTGCCGCCAGAATTATTTCCAGAACCCCCTCCTTCAGTCATATCACACCTGTCCTGCAGCAACTCCATTGGCTTCCTATCAAATTTCGCATCATCTATAAAATCCTACTTTTTACCTTTAAGGCCATCAACAGCATCGCCCCGCAGTACCTTACTGAGCTCCTCCACACTAACATACCCAGCCGTACTCTCAGGTCCTCCTCCTCCATCCAACTCACCCTTCCACCTGCTCGCTTGTCCACCATGGGGTCGAGAGCCTTCAGCCGCTTGACCCCCCCGCCTCTGGAACTCCCTGGCACAGGACATACAACACTCTGATTCCATCATCTCCTTCAAATCTCACCTCAAAACCCACCTTTTCTGACAAGCATATTCCCTTTAATCTGGGACTGGAACGACCCCACCATTGCACTTATTTCTGTTTTATTATGTTTTGCACTATTTTGATTATGTTTTTCATTTTATCGATTGCTTTTATTATTGTCTTTGTACGGTGACCTTGAGTGTCCTGAAAGGCGCCTATAAATAAAAGTTATTATTATTATTATTATTCTGGGGCAGCACGGTGGTGTAGTGGTTAGCGCTGTCGCCTCACAGCAAGAAGGTCCAGGTTCGAGCCCCGTGGCCGGCGAGGGCCCTTCTGTGTGGAGTTTGCATGTTGTCCGCGTGGGTTTCCTCCGGGTGCTCCGGTTTCCCCTACAGTCCAAAGACATGCAGGTTAGGTTAACTGGTGACTCTAAATTGAGCGTAGGTGTGAATGTGAGTGTGAATGGTTGTCTGTGTCTATGTGTCAGCCCTGTGATGACCTGGCGACTTGTCCAGGGTGTACCCCGCCTTTCGCCCGTAGTCAGCTGGGATAGGCTCCAGCTTGCCTGCGACCCTGTAGAACATGATAAAGCGGCTAGAGATAATGAGATGAGATGAGATTATTATTCTGCTGTAGATTTGCTGGTGTGCTTGGGATCATTGTCCTGTTGCATGACCCAATTGCAGCCAAGCTTTAGCTGTTGGGCAGATGGCCTCACATTTGCCTCTAGAATACTTTGGTATACAAAGGAGTTCATGGTTGACTCAATGACCACAAGGCGCCCAGGCCCTGTGGCTGCAAAACAAGCTCAAATCATCACCCCTCCACCACCATGCTTGATGGTTGGTATGAAGTGTTTGTGCTGATATGCTGTGTTTGTTTTTCACCAAACAATCACAAGAAGCAGAGCAGCTTGGGGTAAGTTTAGAGAACTGCTACCCCTCCTGTCATGCCGGAGCCTTGCTTTCTGTACTCGTGGTCGTATCTACAGCTCCTGTGTCAGAAGTGTAATGCTAGTGAGAACTGACCTCTGAGAAGAGAGGATATGAAGCACCTGCAGATGAACGAGAGAGCTATGCTCAGGTGGATGTGTAATGTGAAACCTGAGGCTAAGGTCAGCACCAGTAGTCTTTGCCAGAGACTAGGCCTGGGGGAGCTTGATGCTGACCTCAGGTACAAGCGCCTGCAGTGGTTTGGTCATGTCCACCGAAGCACATCAAGCATTGAGAAGGTGGTGTCCTTGCATGTGGAGGGAGTGAGGAAAAAGGGCCGCCCATGCAAGACATGGAAGGAGGTGGTCACCCAGGACTTGAGGGAGTGGTGCCTCACGCCCAGAGATGCACTGGACAGGGTCTACTAGAAAAGAAGCCTACGAACGCACCATGCAGCGTCCAACCCACCGGTGGTGGATGACGGACGTTAAACCGGATAGTGAGTGAGAGAGTGATAGTGAAACATGGCGCTGTGCATTATGGCCAAACATTTTCACTTTGGTCTCATCTGTCCAAAGGACATTGTTCCAGAAGGCTTGTGGCTTGTTCAGACGCATCTTTGCAAACCTAAGCCCTGCTGCCATGTTCTTTTTAGATAGAAGAGGCTTTCTTCTGGCAATCCTTCCAAACAAGCCATACTTGCGCAGTCTTGTTCTAATTGTACTGTCATGAACATTAACGTTTAACATGCTAACTGTGGCCTGTGGAGTCCTAGATGTAGTTATTGGGTTTTTTGCAATTTCTCTGAGCATTGCACGGTCTGACCTTGGAGTAAATTTGCTGGGACGCCTACTCCTGGGAAGACTGCCAACTGTCTTGAATGTTTTCCACTTCTGAATGATCTTTCTCACAGTAGAATGATGGATTTCAAATTGTTTGGAAATGGCCTTATAACCCTTCCCATACTGATGTGCAGCAACAATTGCTTCTCTAAGATCATTGCTGATGTATTTCCTCCTTGGCACTGTGTTAACATACACCGGAGTGCTCCAGACCAGCAAACTGCCAAAACTTCTGCTTTTTAAGAGGTGGCCACACTTGCTGATTATCAATTAATCAAATTCATTTGATTAGCAACACCTGGCTGCTAATTGCCTTCATAATTTCTATGGAAGCAGTAAGGGTGTACTTAATTTTCACACACTGCTACCACATTTTTGGCTTACTTTATGTTAAATAAATAATGACAGGGTGAATATGTCATGTGTTGTTGGTCATCTGAGGTTGTATTTGCCTAATTTTAAGACCTGGTAAGGACCAGATGGCTTTTTATTATGTCCTGACACTTAAAACCTAGACTTGAAAGGGGGGGGGTGTACTTTCTTTTTCACATGACTGTACTAGAACATTGTTGGAACATTTGTGCAGTTTAGTTGATAAAATTTCATTGACTTTTATACACGTGACTCAACAAATGTTCATGCTAGCAAGTAACACATGACCGGTAGTTCTCTGGAGTAACACTTGACATCTGAACTGAGATTTAATTAATTTTATGCAAATTAGGTATGATGTATAATTCAAATGATTGGCTGCAGTAAATTCTTTGGGCTCCTCTTTAAAACTTCTACTTTAGTTCCCGCTAGTGTTTAGTTCCAATTCAACCACATTTGGTGCTCGAGCCTAAAGAAAAATCTCAGTATTCGTTCATTTCTCTTCAGTTAATCCTGCTCAGGATTGCTGAAGATCTAAAGTCTATCTGTTACCACCTCAAATACCCCTTTTTCAACCAACATGGACTGGATCTTTGAACCGATTCCATTCAGGATTCTTTGAACCTTGGTGCCAGCCCATGTTTTCACTCGTTTTGAGCAGAACTGTTGTAATCAAAGATGCGTCATGAACGAAGGGTGCTGTACAATTCACAACAGGACTAAGGCCCTGGCCACCCTGCAGCAGGCGATGGGTTTGCAAATACTTGGCGATGAAAAATCAAATCACGTTGCCACATTGTGAATGTGTATCCACCTCGTGAGTGGCCAAAAACATCACGAAAAATTTCAATGCATGCAAACTAAGCAGCAAAAATGTGGCATAGATGGGTTTGGGAATACTTCCTGAAGCTCAGGGAACCTTCGTCAAGCCTCTTGAGATGTATTTGTCTCAAATCCATGTCCCCGATACTCACAGGAGCTTCATCAACACAGCGGCTCGGCATCGCCTAACCTTCACCGAAACTTAAACAGTGCATTCCTATTCGGGGATCCTTTGGAGCACGTTGTGTGACGCTTGGGACCCAGTCATTATGGGAAACACCTGATACTGATTTGAGCGCAATCAGCATGCGCATATAAGGACACTGTTTTCAAAGACTTTGTAAAGTATTGTGTCAGGTATGCGGCGGTAGACAGGTCAAAGTGCAGGAAGAGTATTTATTATCAGGCGTGATATTTACAAAAACGAAACCGAAAGCAGAGTGGCTAGAAACAAACATGACAGTGATAATGATAATACTTCGCAAAGCCTCGGTGTCCTTATATGCGTGTGCTGATTGCGCTCAAATCAGCATCAGGTGTTTCCCATAACAACTGGGTCCTGTGAGCAAGCGAAGGCTTGACAGTGAAGTGTTCACCTGTTGTGTGGCAACAACTTTTAGCTCGCCTGTACATCGTCACCAAAACGCCTCGTTTAAACAGTAGGAGCAAGATGGTGGTGTGCATCAATTAGCTTTTGTTCTGTTATTGTAGATTTGTTTTTGGTTCATTTTTTTTTTCTGAAGATGTATCCTTTTCCATTGCCCTCTCCATTCTTGTGCTCTGCTTCTTCTCCGAACTAATGTCACGCCCACTGATCTCAACACGGCTCGTGCTAAAAAACCCAGCTATATTTTGCTTCCAGCTGGAAACCAACTTCTCAGGTTCGGAACCAAGTTATTTTTAGTTGAAATGCTTTGAACGGTTCAAAATTTTTGCGCGAACAAGAACGGAACCTGTTCCCTGTTGGTTGAAATGGGGTAAAAGTGTAGCATTTTTATTTTTCATGTTCAACAGCACTGTTCAAAGTGTGTTATTCCACTTCTACCTCAGCAATTTGCTTTATATTGTTGACTAATTAGTCACTGACCATGAGCTAGCCTAGTGGTTAGCGTGTCCGCCTCTCAACCGGGAACTTGCGAGTTTCAATTGTGGTAGGATCATACCAAAGACCATCATAAAAATGGTACCTAATGCCAACCGGCAAGGCACGCTGCAATACAGATGCAATACAGCGGGGCGTCAAACTTTCGTGGTTACTAGAGGACCAGCCCCCTCACTGTAACCCTAGCTGTATAATCGGCAAGAGGCTGAGGGCTATAGAAGCAGAGCTTGGCGCTGCCCAATGCGCCTTAAGGGTTTGGTTAGTACTGGGACGGGAGACTGCCTGGGAAGACCAGGGCATTTTTTTAGTCACTAAATAACCATATGTCATGCATTTTAACATTTTATAGCTAATGTTGCAAAAAGTCTACGAGACAAGCTAGGTCCTGTTATCACTAACGTTATAACAAGGTTCAATAACAGGCATCTCCTTTTCTACTCTTGTAGCTCATGAAACAAACAAGCAAACAAACAAACAAAAACCCACAGCTTGTCATTTTACCTTGAAACCAGAAAGCGTAAACTCCTACAAAGCACCGTGTCTGTTACAAAGTGTTGACACCAGAGACTCCTTCCATATTTGTTACATAAACATCTCCGAACATAAAAACGTTACTACAACAACACCTGATTATATGTTTTTCTTTCTTAAACAACATATTTTAAAAGGTTATAGACTATTAGGCTCAGGTTATGTTACGCATCCACCATACAAGTCTCTGTACATGCGCTGTTACTATAGAAACAATAACATATCAGGTTATCAAATTCAACCGTTCACTAAATTAATTCCTAGCACCTGACATGAGAATTGAAACAAAGACAGACAGGCCACGCCCACGAGAGACAAGAAACAATCCTGAGCGTCTTGTTACTTGCTAGTGTGAACGCAGTGTGAGGTTTCAAACAGAATTTTTTTTTTGTTGTTGTTTTTAAATTTAAATAAGCGCATCCAAGTTCTCAAAAGTCACCGCATCATGTTTCGCTTGTCTTTTGGAGCAGTAGAGCGCTCACCTTGGTTCAGCGTCGAGGTGCTGTTGATGTCTCCGGAGATGAAGGAAGACTCGGACTGCTTCCTCACCGTGTCGTTCCACATCCGCCTGATACGACTCTGTGACACATGCGCGCACACACAGACACACGCTGTTAGCTATTAGCGCATGCGGTGCGTTAAAAGCCAACACTAATTAACCAGAAGCAGAAGGTAACAATGATCATTATGCTCTTCGGCACGCAACCTCTTGCCCTTTGGGAGCAAATGCGACAAGAAAAAACAATTTTCAAATAAATAAAAATCATCATGTTCATACTTATGGCTGAGATGTTATTAAAATCGTAATTGCTCCAAGCATGACTTCATGGAAAAGCAATCACAATATATGTTTATGGCATCGTTACAGGACTAGCGCTGCAAGACGTATAAAAGTATAAACCATGCTGGGTTCTATTTAGCGAAATCCAGGGTTGATAAGGAAGTCTATTAGCGTGAGCTGGTACAATGACACGGCTGCTAATTGACGCTGGTAAGAGCACTACAGGTGCGAAGAAGAAGTCACACTGATGACACTGATGTTCTAACAGCGACAAAGGGTCTGATTCGCTCAGAGCGCCATTAAGGCGGCGAAGGGAAATAAATCCTGCTTGCTATTGATTTCCCTTTTGTTGGCAAAACCTACTAACCACAATTAGTCATAAAGAATCTCATTTAAGAGAATGATTAGGTTGGCACCGGATGAGAAATTAACTGCTTTCTACTCACGCAGGCCGATTAAATGAAGAAATGCGTCCCTGACACTTTAGCACAAAGACCGTAATGTAGCGTCAAGACTAATTACGTCAGGGCGTTAATAAACAAGCAAACAAGTGGTACGTGTAAAACTAGTCACAAGACGTGACTCAAAATGTCGGAGAAAACTTCGTAAGCAGATAAGGTGGGTTTTTTTTTTTTTTTTTATGATTCTCTGAGGAATGTAGGCCCGAAGGCACAAAATCACTTCCAGCATTAAGAACTGCAGGATCATTTCAGGCAGAAACATCCATATTTATCGGAACAACAACATTAAAAGCATGACAGCTATGGAATCAATTTTGTGCCAAAATGCTCATACAATACTTTTGAAATATCAAACAAAAACGACAAATCAAAAAACAAACAAACAAAAAAAGTCAATTTTTTTAGACTGGCAAACAAATTATTCATGTAATCGTGCAAAATATCAGTCTATTACTCTTCAGAAACCTTTTATTTTTGTTCTCAGTTTTGTTTGACGTAATTTATTTTGGTTGCGATTCCAGCTTTCTCGTTTGCGCTCCCTGACTTTTTGCTTGCAGTTTTGGCACAAACTTGACGTGTGGGTGGGCTGTCCAGGAATGCATTCCCATTGGCTAACTTGTGTTTGACTGACAGCTACGCTCAGCGATTCCCCCGGAGGCTGTTGCGGCCATTTCCTACTCGGATTTTGGCGGACTGTTTGACGAGTGACCGATCCATTGACGGTAAACAAGGATAGAGTGGACTTCAGTGGCGACTATGATAACGCATACAACACATTTGTCCCGTACTTACACTTTGTTGAATTAATTCAATATCATAGTCGCCACTGAAGTCCACTCGATCCTTGTTTACCGTCAATGGATCGGTCACTCGTCAAACAGTCCGCCAGAATCCGAGTAGGAAATGGCCGCAACAGCCTCCGGGGGAATGGCTGAGCGTAGCTGTCAGTCAAACACAAGTTAGCCAATGGGAATGCATTCCTGGACAGCCCACCCACACGTGAAGTTTGTGCCAAAACTGCAAGCAAAAAGTCAGGGAGCGCAAACGAGAAAGCTGGAATCGCAACCAAAATAAATTACGTCAAACAAAACTGAGAACAAAAATAAAAGGTTTCTGAAGAGTAATAGACTGATATTTTGCACGATTACACGAATAATTTGTTTGCCAGTCTAAAAAAATTAACTTTTTTTTTTTTTTGTATTTTGATTTGTTGTTTTTGTTTGATATTTCAAAAGTATTGTATGAACATTTTGGCACAAAATTGATTCCGTAGACGGCGGCCGAGCTGCTGATGGAGAAGTGAAAAGATGGAGGTGTAAGTGCTTCACCTGAGTGGCCGAGGAGTACCGGGCCGTGGAGCGAGACGTGGAGGTTTTGCCTACGCTGTGAGAGTTGTCCTGGGGCAAAGCACCACAGCACTGAGACTGACGGAAACACTTCCCGTATTCTTTACGCACCTGTGGGAACGCAAAAAAAAAAGTTTATGAAGTACAGCTGTTAGAAAGCATGGAAAAGTTTACGATCAGTACAGGATACAACACTTCAGGGGTGTGCTGTTAGAGGAAAATAATCAATCAGTGAGAAATGATGCGCAGCAGAGTCACTGTTACTAGCCTGAAGTTGATTATTTACCAATAGCAGCATGGCCCGAAGAGTGTTATTCCTCTTATACCATAGCAGTACTTTTTATCCATTTATAGCTCCATTTAATATTGTATCTAGAGTATAAAGGCAGCCTTCGAAGTGTTTTTTTAAACTTTATTCATCCATCGAGGGGAAATTTACATGTTCCAGCAGCTCACAGACCGATAGATAGATCGATAAATAGATTAGATATTTATCCCTTTATAGCTCCATTTAATATTGTTGTTTCTATACTATGAAGGCACTCTTCCGTGTTTTATTCTTCTTATACCACAACAGTACTTTCTATCCATTTACAGATACATTTAGTATTATTCTATCCACATTCACCGGATATGAGCAATCGTGCGCTCTGATTGGATACTCTACTACTAGGCTATCAGCTCATATACCTACCGTGAGGAGAGAAAAACAAAATGGCGGTGCGTGTTGATGAACCAACCGAGGACGAAATAAAAACTCGACTCGAAAACAAACACCCCCCTCAAAAAAAAGAGCAACAAAATATGGAATGAAAGTATTTGATGGTAAGAACGCATCTTTTTTTTCTTTTTCAAGAATTATTATTATTATTATTATTATCGCATTTTTCACAAATCGCTCCTGTCATTTCACAGGTTTGTTTCCATTCTTCATCTTTAAGCGTTAAAATTTGTTGACTTTTTTTTTTTTTAGACTGGTTCAAAATATCTCAAAGAAGTTTGAAAATGGGCGGCACGGTGGTGTAGTGGTTAGCGCTGTCGCCTCACAGCAAGAAGGTCCTGGGTTCGAGCCCCGTGGCCGGCGAGGGCCTTCCTGTGTGGAGTTTGCATGTTCTCCCCGTGTCCGCGTGGGTTTCCTCCGGGTGCTCCGGTTTCCCCCACAGTCCAAAGACATGCAGGTTAGGTTAACTGGTGACTCTAAATTGACCGTAGGTGTGAATGTGAGTGTGAATGGTTGTCTGTGTCTATGTGTCAGCCCTGTGATGACCTGGCGACTTGTCCAGGGTGTACCCCGCCTTTCGCCCATAGTCAGCTGGGATAGGCTCCAGCTTGCCTGCGACCCTGTAGAAGGATAAAGCGGCTACAGATAATGAGATGAGATGAAGTTTGAAAATGACATCACTGAAATGTCCAAGGAAGAATTAAATAAATGTCTAAGGTGGTGTTTACATTAGACCGTATCGGTATCGTTTTCGTTGCGGATGCACTGTCCGTGCACATTAAAACGCCGGGAAACGACTCCACAGGCGGAACAGTTTGAATCCGCCAGGGCCCACGTATTCAACCCAGTACGTATCTGATCCGGTGCTGTGTAAACATTGAGGAACAAGGATACGCAGTGCTGAGCTCTAGCTGACGTCGTCATTGGACAACGTCACTGTGACATCCACCTTCCTGATTCGCTGGCGTTGGTCATGCCACGTTGGTCATGTGAATGAGCAATACAGGAAGTGTGTTGAGGAAGTCATTAAGTGAATGAGCAATACAGGAAGTGTGTTGGTTACCGTAGCACTAAATAGTCTTGTTGTAATCGCAAAAAACGGCCGTTCTGCGAGGTGAAGAGTGTACCGAACACTGTTAGATCCTTCTAGCATGAACACGAAGGCCATACACGGTGAAAAAAAGGCGTCATTGTAGTACCAGTACTGCCGATAACATACCGGCATACTTCATTTTTTACAACGACATCCTTCCACTTGCAAGTGGTGAGTGACTTGCGCATGCCCGATATGCACTGGGATCATGTGACGTGCCGTCTAATTGGTCATGTGATTAGCGTATCCGTGTATTGGCGTTGCTGTGTGCACGGGGAACGGTTTTGTTGCGGGCACAGAAATTTTGTGTGTGTACGCGAATCGTTTTAAAAACGTTAATCTGATGATCCGCTGATTCGAAATAATGTAAACAGGGCCTAATGCTGTTCTATACCTCGACAGCACGACAGTAAGACGGCACTTTCTACAAAAACAAACAAACACTAAAGTCAATTCGTGCAGCCATTGGTAGGTTGGACATTTTGTAGAAAAAGTTTTTATTAGTCAAATTTGCAAAAAATACAAATAAAATGCTCCGTTTTTTAAAATCCAGTGAATGTGGATAGAATAAAACAGTTATTCCACTCAATCTGGTCGTACATGGATTACAGACAACTCGAGGCTACGCGCCTATCAGCTATCAGCTCATGTACGACTTGATTTCGTGGAATAACTGTTAATTGTATCGACAGTATGAAGGCATTCTCCAAAGTGTTTTATTCCTCTTCTACCACAGAAGTACTTTTTATCTATTTATAGCTATCTATACTACTAAAGGAAGGCTGTCTGTCTCTCTGTCTGTCTGTTCACCTGTGCATATCAACACGGCTGGACGCACATACTCCATACATTGCACATGGATTGGTGAGAACATTTTCGATTTTTCATTTCCCGTAGGCTACATGCTCACGCTAACACACTGCGCCCAGCCTCCCTGACTCGCCTGAGAGTTTCGATTGTACGGGACCTCGAAGAGCACCAACCAGAGGAAATCAGGTTCACGGGCAATAACTGCTAGTATCTAAATCTTGTAGAGGCACTCTACGGAGTATTTTGTTCCACTTATACCAGAACTGTACTCAGAGGTGGACAGTAACGAAGTACATTTACTTGAGTACTGTACTCAAGTACACTGAGTATCTGTACTTTACTTGAGTATTATTTTTTTGGAAACTTATGACTTCAACTTCACTACATTTGAAAGGCAAATATCATACTTTTCACTCCACTACATTTCTATCAAGCTCCTCGTTACTTGTTACTATGAAGCAGCTTTGAAAGCGGATGTTTTTTCTTTTCTAAAATGTGATTGGTTTGCTCGCAGGTGACACTGAGACAGCCGATCAGTAATCACTAGGGTCACGTCACGTCCATAGACTGGATAAAATCAAGATAAACGATTTCTCAACAGCATTATTTAACACAATCAGTTGATGGCAGAATGTTTCAGTTTTCTGAAAGAATTAAAGATTCGTCTTGTTTTAAATGTTTGCCGAAAACTAACCACATCACGGCCTACAAAAACTCGCCGTCCGACCTACGGAAGCATACTGAGGGATATAAACGTTTTATTCCAAGAGAAAGCTTGCAATGAAGTTGTCTGTGCTTTTAGAGCTAGCGATAACATTGCAAACGTAGCTACGCAATCTGGTTAGTCAAATGACTTTCTATGGATTTGCCCACCAAGTTGCCGTAGCCTTGTCCACAGCTAACGCTAACACACAGCTAGTTAACTTGGACACTCTTAGTTAGCATGTAAAAACAGAGTTACGCTAACATGAATAATGTTACGTAACTTATCTGAAGGCTTTTCAGAAATATGTTTTAACATAATCTTGCCAAATAAACAATGTAGAAATCTTTCTTTTCTAGTAGCGTTAGCTACCCAATATAATTTCAAGTTTGCTAGCATGTCAGGTGGAGTTTCACTGACTAGCGAGCTTAATGTTAAACCACCATGATGGCACAGCATGCGTTCATTTTGTGAATTCACATTTTGTCTTTGGTAACGGCGTTAGGTTTTGTAAGTGTTGTGGCAATAATACAACAACACGTTGACGGAAAATGTACTTTTAAAACTTAAGTATTTTTAAAAGCAAGTACTTCAGTACTTTAACTTAAGTAAAAAATTGACATTTGACCAGCGGGATCTGTACTTTGACTTAAGTAATGAAGTCGGGTACTTTGTCCAACTCTGACTGGACTTATCCATTTATTCGTAGTTACGTTAAATCTCGTCATACGTGATTCCATCATGTCCGTTTAAAAAAAACAATCAAATCAAAACACGCTTACGACAGGAAGTTGACTTCTGTTACATTTGTACGCACTAAGTTTTATCCGTTTCTAGTTGTAGAACTCTCTGAAACAAGTTAGTTTCACTTTCTCTCTTGACACTGAGCAAAAAACAATCACTGACCATTACAAAGTACTGACAGTGGAGACTCCTTTCTTCTCTAAACCTTAAACAAACATCTCCTTATCGAAAACGTCAGGGTTTTATCCGTCTGTGAACGAGTTGTTACGATGGAAACAACATTCCTATAAACCTGTGATTCCGCCCAATCAGATTTGAGAATTTGAGAGTGCTGTGGCAGAAATCTAGCTGATCCTATACGCTCATCCTCGTGGTCAACAGCACTGACCGAGCTCTGAATACCGTTCGGGTTTTGCGCATGTTGTTCTTTTGTTCACCGTAGGTGCCTGACAAACCCTTTTGTCCATCAAATACATTTGCTTATCGAGTGCCTCTTTTTAAGCAGCGGCACAATCTCGGCATCAAAAAGCCTCATTTCACCCTCGAGAGGCCACGGCTAATGGAGCAGACAGCCAAATGCTTGTTTTGACACCACTGATGAATTGAAACATTAAACACAGGAAAGGATAACTCGTAATAAAGTTTCCCTGCAGCCACATCTCCACCAGTTTACACATCGCCGCCGGTGAGATGGCAGCTCTAGTAACGTCAAGATTCATTTAATTACACGCCGCCTATTAAGGATGTATTAAGGATGCGGCCCGATAAATACACAGCCCAACCTGGAACTGTCTTTAAAAGTAAAAGCACAGAGCACACGCATGCTGTGGAAGTCTTGGAATCATTATACGTGAGCGAGTTGCTAATAGTCCCCAGAGGCACATGAGGCGAACGTTATTTCCCTGATCGCGACAGCTAATCACGAGGCATAAGCTCATGTGATTGCTGCTTAATTAAATTACACAAACAAACACTGAAATCAGAAAGGAGGACCAGGGATAGTCAGGCCAAGAGTGTTTGTTTTCAGGTCTGCTTTCTGGAACAAACCGAGAGGCCCAGTTTCCTTTAAATATAGCCGAGGGAGCTGTGAATGTGTCTGTACCTTCTTCTGGAGGAGACAGTGGAAGATGAAGATGAACATCCCTTGCAGTGTGTTGAAGACGGTGAAGAGGTAGGCCATGATGATGGACGAATCGTTCAGGAAGAACAACCCGAACGACCAGGTCAGGCCAAGCAGACAGAGCAAAGCGAACGCTCCCAGCACCCACGACCTGCAAACACAATGGTGGCATTATATAATTAAGCCCCGCCCCATCTTTAAAAAAAAAAGGATGATATAATTTTGGCTTTATTATTAGTTTTGTTTTTTTTTTGGCCATTGATGAGATAAAACATCACTCCTCAACACTACTAGTTTTGTGTGATTCAAGACATTGAATGTTAAAATATATATCATTAAGCCCTGCCCCTGTTTTTTTTTTTTTTGTTTGTTTTAAGGCATTTTATATTTTAGGCTTTATTTTTTTGCCATTAATGAGATAAAGCATTATACAACACTAGTAGTTTTGTGTGATTCAAGATACTGATAGAGTTTTAGATTTTAAAAAAATAAAGGTATGTTAAAAAAAATGTATATATATCATTAAGTCCCGCCCCGTCTTTAAAAAAAAAAAAAGCATGATATATTTTTGGCTTTTTTTTCTCTTTTGCTATCAATGAGATAAAACGTCACTCCTCAACACTACTAGTTTTGTGTGATTCAAGATATTGATAGAGTTTTAGATTTTAAAAAAATATGTCATTAAGCCCCACCCCTGTTTTTTTAATTTTTTTAAAGCATGATATATTTTATATTTTCAGCTTTGTTTTTTGTTTTTTTTTGCCACGGATGAGATAAAACATCACTCCTCAACACTGCTAGTTTTGTGTGATTCAAAATATTGATAGAGTTTTAAATAAAAAAAAGTAAAAAAAAAATTGACATCATTAAGCCCCGCCCCTGTCTTTAAAAAAAAAAGCATGATATGTTTTATATTTTTGGCTTTTTTTTTGCCATTAATGAGCTAAAGCATTATTCAACACTACTAGTTTTGTGTGATTCAAGATACTGATAGAGTTTTAAATAAAAAAAAAAGGTATGTTAAAAAAATTTAAAAATCATGAAGCCCCGCCCCTGTCTTTAAAAAAAAAAAAGCATGATATATTTTTGGCTTTTTTTTTGCCATTAATGAGATAAAACATCACTCCTCAACACCACTAGTTTTGTGTGATTCAAAATATTGATGAGTTTTAAATAAAAAAAGTAAAAAAAAAAATTATCATTAAGCCCCGCCCCTGTCTTTAAAAAAAAAAAGCATGATATATTTTATATTTTTGACTTTATTTTTTTGCCATTAATGAGAAAGCATTATTCAACACTACTAGTTTTGTGTGATTCAAGATACTGATAGAGTTTTATATTAAAAAAAAAGGTATGTTAAAAAAATAAAAAAATCATGAAGCCCCGCCCCGTCTTTAAAAAAAAAAGCATGATATATTTTTGGCTTTTTTTTCTCTTTTGCTATCAATGAGATAAAACGTCACTCCTCAACACTACTAGTTTTTTGTGATTCAAGATATTCATAGAGTTTTAGATTAAAAAAAAAAATGTCATTAAGCCCCGCCCCTGTTTTTTTTTTTTTTTAAAGCATGATATATTTTATATTTTCAGCTTAGGATTTTTTTTTTTGCCATTAATGAGATAAAACATCACTCGTCAACACTGCTAGTTTTGTGTGATTCAAGATATTGATAGTTTTAGATTAAAAAAAAAAATCATTAAGCCCCGCCCCTGTTTTTTAAATTATTTTTTTAAAGCATGATATATTTTATATTTTTAGCTTTGGTTTTTTTTTTGCCACTGATGAGATAAAACATCACTCCTCAACACTGCTAGTTTTGTGTGATTCAAAATATTGATAGAGTTTTAGATTTAAAAAAAAGGTTAAAAAATTGACATCATTAAGCCCCGCCCCATCTTTTAAAAAAAAAGCATGATATATTTTATATTTTTGGCTTTATTTTTTTTTGCCATTAATGAGATAAAGCATTATTCAACACTACTAGTTTTGTGTGATTCAAGATACTGATAGAGTTTTATATTAAAAAAAAAAGGTATGTTAAAAAAATTAAAAAATCATGAAGCCCCGCCCCTGTCTTTAAAAAAAAAACATGATATATTTTTGGCTTTTTTTGCCATTAATGAGATAAAACATCACTCCTCAACACTACTAGTTTTGTGTGATTCACAATATTGACAGAGTTTTAGATAAAAAAAAAAGGTTAAAAAAATTGACATTAAGCCCCGACCCTGTCTTTAAAAAAAAAAAAAGCATGATATATTTTATATTTTTGGCTTTATTTTTTTTGCCATTAATGAGAAAGCATTATTCAACACTACTAGTTTTGTGTGATTCAAGATACTGATAGAGTTTTATATTAAAAAAAAGGTATGTTAAAAAAATTAAAAAATCATGAAGCCCCGCCCCTGTCTTTAAAAAAAAAAAACATGATATATTTTTGGCTTTTTTTTTTTGCCATTAATGAGATAAAACATCACTCCTCAACACCACTAGTTTTGTGTGATTCAAAATATTGATAGAGTTTTAGATTTAAAAAAAAAAAAAAACATGTTCAAAAAATTGACATCATTAAGCCCCGCCCCTGTCTTTAAAAAAAAAAAAAGCATGATATGTTTTTGGCTTTTTTTTTTTTTGCCATTGATGAGATAAAAATCACTCAACACTACTAGTTTTGTGTGAGTCACAATTTTGATAGAGTTTTAGATTTAAAAAATAAAGGTATGTTCAAAAAAATTATATATATCATTAAGCCCCGCCCCATCTTTAAAAAAAAAACGCATGATATATTTTTGCCTTTATTTTTTGCTCTATATTGATGAGATAAAGCATTACTCAACACTACTATTTGTGTGTTTTTCAAGATATTGATAGTTTTAGATTTTAGCCCTCACACACACACACACACACACACACACACACACACCACGGCTGGTTTCCATTCATTTATTCCAAAATAAATCGAAGCGACTCGCTTTCCTCCAGTAAGTGTGCTTTTCTTCACATTTTATGAGCACGATACAACTAAATGGCACACAAGCCTCCATAAATAAATAACCCAGACACAAACCTGCAACGCTCAGCGATTTATCATCAAAACGACTCCTGAACAAAACCTAATGACGTCTCACGCTTATTAGAATTTAATAAGGTATTAAAACATGAATAAAACAAGCCCGCCGGACTTGAATGAACATCAGGACAGAAACGGATCACTCAGAACTCTGACATTTCATAAAACGTCATTAAAATTATAATGCAGTCGTTCCGAATGCAAAATGTGACCATTTACGACTACAACCATAAAAAAATAAGAATGATATTCAATAAAACCTCTTCTTACACGACAAAGTGTGACAATATGAATAAAAAATTATCCCGGCCTTGAAAATAGACGCCAGAGCAGACTTTTTAAACTGGAAGCATTTTTTCAAAAAAAAAAAAAAAAAAAAAATATATATATATATATATATATATATATATATATATATATATATATATATATATATATATATATATATAACCAAAAAGATTATCGTCTGTAAACAATCAGGACACAAAGCTGAGAAGAACTGTGAAATCGTTATATTAATCATTTAGAAAGCAAAATGGAAGGAGGAAATATTACATTCATAGTTTATTATTCATTTTAAAGCACGTACACGCTTGAATTATTGAGAAACTACGAGCGCTGGATGTTTAATGGGGTATAATTTTAATTGAGTATTATATGATGTGACAATATGCATAAAAAATTCACACTGTATAAAAATATACAGTACGTCAAGATAGAAATTTATCACCATCTGGGGAACTGAGTTTAATCCTGTAAGCATTTGTTGTTCTTCGGATTTTATTATTGCGACTCGGAAAGTCAGAGAGGACAAATTAGGACAGTTTAATATGTTTCTTCTTCCTCTTATTGCTACTACTATGCCTATAGTATTTATTAAATCAAAAATATGACGTGTAAAGAAACGCTGGAGACCAAAAAAAAAAGGCTTAAAAATAATGAAATGAAACGTTTCAATGTTTAAAAAAATACTTAAAAGAGTACGCAGTAAGGGTAGTATCTTAGTGGCCTGCGACAGCCTGCGACTAGTTGGAGACACAACAATTGCGATAAAATGCGACAATTTTCACTTGGAATCGCACTGAATTGATATTCGCATATTTTCCCTCGGCAGGCAGGGAAGTAGAGGAAGCCTCACAGAAACTGACTTGAGAAGGGTTCGCGATGGCTTTGCGACACCAGTGACGCATTTGCGGCTATTTGTGTCAGAAAACAGAATCCAGGGACACATGTCGGCCCGGGGGCATTTTGAGTTTTTGGCAGATTCAGAAAGTACAGTTTCTAAGCTTTCCAATGATGCCTTCCATGTGGAGAATTGACAATATTTGAAGAATGTGTGGCCTTTTGAAAGTGTATACCTCTTAAAACAGAAAAGGGAGAAAATCGCCCTCAAAGTTTTCCATCTCAGCTACTCTGGGTGTAGGGCGGGCACATAATGGTGCTCATCTGCATGACATTAAGGAAAGCTCTACCCCCTACAAGCTAGCACGGTGCTACTTTCATGTAAACAAAGATCACCACGTCAATTTTCCTTCCATGCAAAGTATGCCCAACACAATTATGAAGTACAAAAATAAGTCCTAAAGTATACTTTAACGTTTTGTGCTTGAAAAATTACTCACACCGTAAGAAAGAAAGATAGCACGATGATGACACAACTAACACAACACTAGTTTCATGTAAAGCCTCGGTCACAACCGGCCGTACCGTGCTCCTACGGCCGGTCTACACGCAAAAAACGCACGAGAGCGTGCGTGTGATGTGCTGATTTTCAAGCCACAGACCGGCCGCAGAGGTTCTTTGTCATGTCAAACAAACTCTACGGGCGCTTACGTTTTTTTCAGGTTGCAAGACAAACTTACGGCCAACGCGCGTCTTTCTCCATGAACAAAAAAAAAAAAACGCAGCGATTTGGGAAACGCCAAAAATCACACGGCCAAAAAATCGTACGTCCGGTTGTGACCTAGGCTTAACCAAACCACAACACTCTCCGTTACATGCAGAAATAACCACACAGCCTTAGATTAATAAACTCACCCCATCAGAAAGAGAAACGGCGCCTTGCACACATCAATGCCTCCGATGGAATGTAATCCTAGCTTCCTTTTGGTTGCGTTTTTTTTTTGCTAGAAATGGTTATCTCCAATGTAAATACCGTGCGTCTGTTTGCTTCAGTGTTTCAGCTCCTCTGCGCTCTGTTTAGCTTGCTCATTCCATAGTGAAATCACACGCCTGTATGCAGCTTAAGTAGCCACGAGCTCAGCTCGTATCATACAGCTGATTCGCAAAAAAAACAAAAGACTTAAATCATCATGTGAATGGCCCATATGGTAATTTACCCACACCCCCCAGCAGGCTACAGTCCTGACAAAAACAAGACAATTTGCAACAAAAAATGTATGCTTTTCCAACAAAACAGTCTATTATCTGAAATACTGATTGCATTCTTCAAGATCTCAACTTGCACATGATGGAAAAAAACAAAAATCACAAATTTCGAAAAAAAAAATGCTTCTTTTGCGATTATCTCGGATTCATTTCGGCCGACATGTGTCCCTGGATTCGGTGAGGGGTCACATTTTGAGATAAATTTTGTCGCGTGTTCAAAATTTCAGCGACCAAGGAGCGACACTTTGCGACTCATGCGAGGAAATCGAGAAGCCCCGCGAATGTTTCAAGACACTTTTGAAACTCTCTCGCGAATGATGTTCGCAATTTGTCGCAGCCCAGTGAGAGACTGGCTTAAGGTATAATAAAAGAAACAACGAACCAATATCACTGGTCTACAGGGAAAATGCATCCGAAATAAAATTTAGTCAAACTTGACTAATTGTAGGTCAATGAGAATGAAAATGAAGCTTGAAGTTCTTTCTGGGTCGGTACAGTGTATACGAACCTTGACATGGGAACGGTAGACGCTATGCAGGTTATAAAGGGAAGGGTTCCTAATTTAAAACTGCGTATTTTAGTCATTTCATAAATACACTCACCGGCCACTTTAATAGGAACTCGTTCTTGGTTCTAAGATCCCTGTTCTTGGCTGCAGGAGTGGAACCTGATATGTTCTTCTGTTGCATGCTGAGATGCTTTTTTTGCTCACCACGGTCGTAAAGAGTGATTATTCTGTCTGTGTAAACTCTGGAGACTGTTATTTGTGCGTGAAAACCCCCAGGAGATCAGGAGTTTCCGAAATACTCAAACCAACACCCATCTCATCTCATCTCATTATCTGTAGCCGCTTTATCCTGTTCTACAGGGTCGCAGGCAAGCTGGAGCCTATCCCAGTTGACTACGGGCGAAAGGCGGGGTACACCCTGGACAAGTCGCCAGGTCATCACAGGGCTGACACATAGACACAGACAACCATTCACACTCACACTCACACCTACGGTCAATTTAGAGTCACCAGTTAACCTAACCTGCATGTCTTTGGACTGTGGGGGAAACCGGAGCACCCGGAGGAAACCCACGCGGACACGGGGAGAACATGCAAACTCCGCACAGAAAGGCCTTCGCCGGCCACGGGGCTCGAACCCGGACCTTCTTGCTGTGAGGTGACAGTGCTAACTACTATACCACCGTGCCGCCCATGTATATATATATTTGAATAAGGACGAAACTATGTGCTTATATATTTATAGACATTTGTTTTTTGCCATTTGTTTCATAATACATTTTACTTATATAACCTTTTTGCTGATTTTCTATCGCATTACATAAAAAGAACAGGTGAAATATTATCATGTAAAGAAACCAGAACCACATGAACAGACCTGGCTTTACAATTTATTATGAAAACACTACGATCTACACAATGTACGTCAGTAGAAAATATAAAATCTGAAATATCTTGGAGGGGGCGGCACGGTGGTGTAGTGGGTAGCGCTGTCGCCTCACAGCAAGAAGGTCCGGGTTCGAGCCTAGCAGCCGGCGAGGGCCTTTCTGTGTGGAGTTTGCATGTTCTCCCCGTGTCCCCGTGGGTTTCCTCCGGGTGCTCCGGTTTCCCCCACAGTCCAAAGACATGCAGGTTAGGTTAACTGGTGACTCTAAATTGACCGTAGGTGTGAATGTGAGTGTGAATGGTTGTCTGTGTCTATGTATCAGCCCTGTGATGATCTGGCGACTTGTCCAGGGTGTACCCCGCCTTTCACCCGTAGTCAGCTGGGATAGGCTCCAGCTTGCCTGCGACCCTGTCGAACAGGATAAAGCGCCTAGAGATGATGAGATGAGATGAAATATCTTGGAAGCTGTAGGCAATCAGCTGTTTTAATTGTCATGTTTGAATTCAGCGCAACAAATTCCATAATAAGTGTCAGATTTCATCTCCGAAGCAGACACCTTCTGAAAAATTGTTGTTAGTGTATTTGGTGTGAGACGACCCTTTGCTTTAAAAAAAAACAAGAGTAGTCTCAGGTGCAATGAGTGCCGTTTTATGCGGAAATGAGCTGTAGGTTTTACTGAGCATCTTACAGAACCAGCCACAGTTCTTCTGGACACTTTGACTGTCACACTCGCTTCTTCATTTTGCACTTATTCATAGATCAGAAAGCTAAATTTTACTTGATGGATTCACATTGCGCAGCTTTATAATTATTAAAACATCTCACTACATGACTCTAAGTGCATTACAGTCCAAGCGTAAAATTCACCAGGACTCTAAAACCGATGGAAATTTCCCAGCAGTTGCCTGATCTGCTTTTTTCACGCGTTTTTTTAAAAAACGATCGTGAAATAAGTCACGATTTAAAAAGCGACACGTCACCATTTACGACAATTTATTAGCATTATAGCGTCAGGCGTAACGATCCCCGTGTAAAATTCACCTGCGTGTCAGAACAGAAATTTATCAGCAAGAAACCCCCCGGCAGGAAAATGAACATCGATCCCGTTCGCTGCTTCGTTCCACGTTTTTCCTCGTGAAATACAACTGTTAAATGGGTTGTAAAGGTTCATAAATTATGCATGAGCGATCGGAAAAAAAAACATAAATCATTTAATTTAATAGTGAATAAGAAAGAAACGGTGTCGTAAAATCAGTAACAGGGAGCTAATATTTTTGGAAAACAAAATATGCTCCGTTTAATCAGGCTGGGAAAAGGACAAGGTGTGTTTAAAAATAAATAAATAAAATGAAATTTTATGTCTAAATAAATGCATGAATAAATAAATAGATAGATAGATAGATAGATAGATAGATAGATAGATAGATAGATAGATAGATAGATAGATAGAATAGGAATAAATGAATAAATAAATAACTGGGTCAATGAATAAATAAATAAACAGAATAGAATAAGTGAATGAATTAATAAATAAATAAATTACTAGATAGATAGATAGATAGATAGATAGATAGATAGATAGATAGATAGATAGATAGATAGATAGATAGGAACAAAGAAATGAATAAATAAATAAAGGGAATAGGAATAAATGAATAAATACATAGATAGATAGATAGATAGATAGATAGATAGATAGATAGATAGATAGATAGATAGATAGATAGATAGATAGATAGATAGGAACAAAGAAATGAATAAATAAATAAAGGGAATAGGAATAAATGAATAAATACATAAATTGATAGATAGATAGATAGATAGATAGATAGATAGATAGATAGATAGATAGATAGATAGATAGATAGATAGATAGATAGATAGATAGATAGATAAAAAGGGAAAATAAATAAAGGGAATAGGAATAAATGAATAAATACATAAATTGTTAGATAGATAGATAGATAGATAGATAGATAGATAGATAGATAGATAGATAGATAGATAGATAGATAGATAGATAAGGGAATATAAATAAATAAATAAATGGAATAGGAATGAATGAATGAATGAATGAATGAGGGGAATAGGAATAAATTAATGAATAGATAGATAGATAGATAGATAGATAGATAGATAGATAGATAGATAGATAGATAGATAGATAGATAGATTCCCTTGGCTCTAAATGTCAGAATGGAAATTCCCACCACAAAAAAAAAGCAAAAAAAAACCAACCACCCCGGCGTTGATCCCTGATCCAGTCTGTATGTTTTTTTTTCCTTTTTATATTTTAATCGTGCAGAACAACAGCTAAATGTCACGTTAAGGCCCATAAGTAACTCCGACACAAATCACAAATCCGCTCAGAAATTTGATAAGAATGCCCAGAGAGCTGCGCTGCTCGATGACAGTATTTCACTCGGCTCTCGTGGGGTCTTGAGAGTGAGAGAGTGAGAGAGAGAGAGAGAGAGAGAGAGAGAGAGAGAGAGAGTCTATGCTGCGCAGCCGAGCGTGCCCCCACTGCACCCCACCCCACCCCGAGACATTCCGGGAACTCTTTGTGCGGATCAAATGACACGTTTGCTCGACGCGATGGCCGGCGGCCTGCTCCGGCGACGTGACACGAAGGGGAATTTTTCTTTTTCTCGTCTCCTGTTACACACCACGGCACAGCGTGACGAGTCGCACAGCAGCTATGACCACTTGTCGTGTGTAAAAACGTCTCAATTTGAAGCTGCACAAAATATGTTCGTGCTTCTCAAGGACGCTGTTTACAAGAGGCCGGGCTGATGGCACGGTGGACGACTTAATTACGCCGCACGAAAGGTTAACGGTTTTCCTAATTACAGCCATAAACTCAAATGAGCCCCTTCGGAAACGTTTAACGGAAGGCTACGCTGGGATTCAACCTTCACCCCGTCCTTAAACTTTGACCTGAAACTTTCTCCGACGTACCTTTGGATGCAAATTGCACGCTACAAACCCGTGTTCGTTATTATCACTCTGTAATTCCAATTAGGGATGGTGTGTGATAAAGTGTGACCGTGCAGGCGAAAGCAATTAGGACAAAAAAGCGACGCGGACAAAATGGGAATAAAAATGAATCAGGCGTCTTTGGGAAATAAATGGAGCGGAGTGAATGTAAAAACAACACTCTTACCTGATGCTCTCCAGGCGGCTGGAGTCGGGCTTCACCGAGGTGGAGTGCTTCACCATCTTGTACATGGTCACGACCAGGAAGGCCAGATTGAGCTGTCAAAACATTGAGAACCTGGTAAGTGGACCACACAGTGGCGTTCCTTCATTTCCTGGAATCCACAATGGCGTTTAATCATCCCCGTGACATGTTTATCATCACTAACAGACCCATTTTTATACTTGATGCTTTTGCACAAGAGTGTTTTCTCAGGCCAGAGTCTGAGGTCACAGCACCACCGGGTCCCACTTGGGATTTGAACTCACAACCCTATGATTTGGATGCTGTTAGTTCAGCTATTGGAGCGTGGTGCGCTAAAAAAGGTTTATGTTGGCTGTAACGTGTTACGTCCTGAGACCAGAACGCTTTCGATAACTCATTTCGGCTCGCTCGCTGCGGTGTCAGAGCACTACGATGGATCACATCTGCTGGAAAGCCCCAAGAATTTAATCACGCTTCATAAAAACGCAAGTCAAGAACTTCCCTTTCCATAAGCAGCGATCGAATGTCCTAACAGGATCCCATGTGTTTGAAATGTTCATAAACTCTTAATATGATTAATGGAACAGAGGTCCGAGTCTTAAATCCAGGGCTGATGCGCAGTATTGTTTTATTGTACAGTACGTAATGGGATCCATGGATACACCTTAAACCCCCATCCCCCCACACCGTTCCCAGTGTTCCCGGCCAGCAGCGAGAAAAGTTCGCTGCTAGTTCCCAGGAATTATTGTCTGCAGCGCTACCAGTTAGTCTTAATTTGAAATACATGAGCTGTTCAAGACGGAGTGTTTCACAGACGCCTTACCAGGCTGCTGTAAGTCATAACCGTGAGCCGTCAAGGAAATCGGTGCGCTGCCAGAACCTGTGTTTTTCTTTTTCACCGCCCAGAATCTGGGAATGTTGAGCGAGTCCAAGTTACAGCGTAATGGAAGCAGCGAGACGCACTAAATCAGCAGCACCAATTAAAAAGCGAGCGTCTTCCACGGAAACGGGTGAGGTGTACAGACAGGGTTATTCGAGACGAAAGAAATCAATGGATAAAAAAAAAATGAAACAAATAAACAAAATGTGAAAGAAAGAAAGAAAGAAAGAAAGAAAGAAAGAAAGAAAGAAAGAAAGAAAGAAAGAAAGAAAGAAAGAAAGAAAGAAAGAAAGAAAGATTCAGTAATAATGTAAAAGACACAAGAAAGAAAGAAAGAAAAAGAAAGAAAGATTCAGTAATGTAAAAGACAAGAAAGAAAGAAAGAAAGAAAGAAAGAAAGAAAGAAATGAAAAGAGAAAAAAGACAGAAATTAAAGAAATATTAACAAGGAAAGAAAGAAAGAAAGAAAGAAAGAAAGAAAGAAAGAAAGAAAGAAAGAAAGATTCAGTAATAATGTAAAAGACAAAAGAAAGAAAGAAAGAAAGAAAGAAAGAAAGAAAGAAAGAAAGAAAGAAATGAAAAGAGAAAAAAGAAAGACAGAAATTAAAGAAATATTAACAAGGAAAGAAAAAGAAGAAAGAAAGAAAGAAAGAAAGAAAGAAAGAAAGAAAGAAAGAAAGAAAGAAAGAAAGAAAGAAAGAAAGAAAGAAAGATTCAGTAATAATGTAAAAGACACAAGAAAGAAAGAAAGAAAGAAAGAAAGAAAGAAAGAAAGAAAGAAAGAAAGAAAGAAAGAAAGAAAGAAAGATTCAGTAATGTAAAAGACACAAGAAAGAAAGAAAGAAAGAAAGAAAGAAAGAAAGAAAGAAAGAAAGAAATGAAAAGAGAAAAAAGACAGAAATTAAAGAAATATTAACAAGGAAAGAAAGAAAGATTCAGTAATAATGTAAAAGACAAAAGAAAGAAAGAAAGAAAGAAAGAAAGAAAGAAAGAAAGAAAGAAAGAAAGAAAGAAAGAAAAAGAAAGAAATGAAAAGAGAAAAAAGAAAGACAGAAATTAAAGAAATATTAACAAGGAAAGAAAAAGAAGAAAGAAAGAAAGATTCAGTAATAATGTAAAAGACACAAGAAAGAAAGAAAGAAAGAAAGAAAGAAAGAAAGAAAGAAAGAAAGAAAGATTCAGTAATAATGTAAAAGACACAAGAAAGAAAGAAAGAAAGAAAGAAAGAAAGAAAGAAAGAAAGAAAGAAAGAAAGAAAGGAAAGCAGTAAGACAAACCCACCCCAGCCCATAAAGAAGCTGACGAGCGAGT